>NW_023330151.1:234618-314537 GCF_011100685.1 Canis lupus familiaris
ATAACTTTGATCCACACTTTGGCCTCAACTGCTCTGATAACTCTCGTACCACCCTAGGCCTCAATCTGGACCTTGTGACTGTGGTCCCCAACTGGGTCTCACCTGGACCTGGTGACTCTCGTTCCCACATTGAACCACACCTGGACCTGGTGACTGTGGTGTTCTTGTAGACTCACATTTACCGGTGACAACCGGTCCCACTAGGGCCTCACCTGGACTGCTGACTGTGGCCTGCAGGTTGGCCTCACCTGGACCTGGTGAGTGGGGGTTGCACTGAGCTTCACCCATACCTGTGACTCAGGAACCCACGTGGTCCTCTTGGAACTGGTGAATCTGGTCCTTACATGGTCCTCTCCCAGACCCGGGATTCTGTTCACCACCTGGGCCTCACCTGGACCTGGTGAATCTCTTCCCCATATGGGCCTCACACGGTCTTGGTGACTTTGTTCCCCCCTGGAACCTGATTGCTGTGGACTCTTTCTTGGCCTCACCTGGAACTGGTGACTCTATCCTCTCTGCGCGTGACTCAGGCTGGTGACTCTGGTCCTCATCTGGGCATCATTGGTACCTGGTGACTCTGTTCAACACTGAGCCTCACCTGGACATGATGACTCTGGAACCCCTTTGGGCCTCACCCTGACCTGGTGACTCTGGTCCCCATCTGGATGTCACCTGGAAGAGGTGATTAGGTACCCCTCTAGGCCCTAACCAGATCTGGTGTCTCTGGTCTCAACTGGGCCTCGGCTGGACTTAGTGAATATGCTCCATCTTGGCCTCATTTGGACCAGGTACTCTGGTCCTACCTGGGCATCATGGGGACCTGGTTCCACTGCATGGCCTACAGGTTGGCCTCACCTGGACCTGGTAACTCTGGTCCCTACCTTGGCATTATCGGGACTCGGTTACTTTGCATGGCCTGCAGTAGGCCTCACCTGGACCCGGTGAGTGGGGATGCCACTTGGGCCTCACCCATACCTGTGACACAGGCCCCTACGTGGGGCCTCACTTGGACTGTTGTATCTGGTAATTCTGGTCACCACCTGGGAATCACCGACCTGGTGAATCTGGTAAACTCTGGTCACCACCTGGGAATCACCTGGACCTGGTGAATCTGGTCCCCATCTGGGCCTCATCCAGTCCTCGTAACTTTTTTACCCACTGGACCTGATTGCTGTGGACTCCTTCTTAGCTCACCTGGAACTGTTGACTCTGATCCTGACAGGCATCACTCGATCTGTTGACTCTGTTCCTCACCTGTGGACCATTATGACCTGGATACTCTCTTCCACAGTGAGCCTCACCTGGACACGATGACTCTGCATCCCCTCTGGCCCTCTCCCTGAAATGGTGTCTCTGGTCCCCATCTGGAAGGTACCTAGACAGGTGAACCTGGTACCCATCTAGGCCTCAACTAGACCTGGTGACTCTGGTCCTCTACGGCCTAAACGGGACGTAGTGAATATGCTCCCACCTTCGCCTCATCTGGATCTGGTGTCTCTGGCTCCACCTGGCCTCACCGGTAACTGGGACTCTGATCCTAAGAATGGCCTCACCTGACCTGGTGAGACTGTGGTTTCCATCGGGAACCTCACCTGGACTTCATGTCTCTGGTCCCACCTGGGCCTCACCAGGACCTTGTGTCTCTGGTTACCACCTGGGTGGCATCAGGATATGGTTACACTGTTCACTATCAGTGACCCAGCCGGATATTGACTCTGGTCTTCACCTGGGCCACACCTGGACATGGTGACACTGGTTCCCAACCACCTGGGTCTCACCTGGACATGGTGAGTCGGATCCCCACCTGGTCCTCACCTGTAACTGGTGATTGATTCTGTTCCCACATGGCATCATGTGGATCTGGTGGCTGCAGTGGTTTCTAGCTTCTCATGTAACTCGTGACTCTGGTTCCACCAGGGCCTCACCGGGACCTGGTGAGTGTGGTTGTCACCTGCACCTCACATGGACCTGGGGATTCTGGTCGCACCTGAGACAACCCTGGATCTGGTGACTGTGGTCTCCACCTGGGTTCACCGGATTTGGGGACCGGTCCCCATCTGGGCCACACACTGGCCCTTGACCATGGTCCTCAACTCTGCAGAATTGGGACCCGGTGACTTTGTTCCACAACTGGACTCACTGGACCACGTGACTCTGATCCGCCTCCGGGTCTCACCGTACCCTAATGACTCTGAACCCCACTTTGGCCTGACTTGGACCTGATGACCTTGGTTCCACCTGTGCCTGACCTCGAACTGTTGACTCTGGTTCTTTCAAGGGCCTCCCCTGTACCTGGGATCCTGGTTCCCACCGGGTCTCACCTGGACATGGTCACTCGGATCCCCACCTGGTCCTTACCTGTAACTGGTGATTCGTGTTCCCACATGGACATCATGTGGACCTGGTGGCTGCATTGTTTCTAGCTTCTCATGTACCTCGCGACGCTGGTCCCCACCAGGGCCTCACCGGGACCTGGTCAGTGGGTTGCCACCTGCATCTCACCTGCACCTGGTGATTCTGGTCTGCACCAGAGACTACCCTGGATCTAGTGACTGTGGTCCCCACCTGGGCTTCACCTGGATTGGGGACCGGTCCCCATCTGGGACTCACCTGGCCCTGTTGACCATGGTCCTCAACTGGGCAAAATCGGGACGCGGTGACTGTGTTCCACAACTGGAACTCACCTGGACCACGTGACTCTGGTTCCCCTCTGGGTCTCACCGTGCCCTAGTGACTGTGATGTGAACCCACTTTGGCCTGACGTGGACCTGCTGACCCTGTGGAAGCTGCGCCTGACCTCGAACTGTGACTCTGCTTCTTTCAAGGGCCTCCCCTGTACCTGGTGATCCTGGTCTCCACCGGGCCTCACCTGGACGTGGTGACTCTTGTCACAACTGGGGACTCACCTGGACCTGCTTACTGTTCCACACTGGGCCTCAATAGACCTGTTGACCATGGTCCCCAAGCCGGCCTCACATGGACCTGTTGCCTCTGATCCCCACCGGGGCCTCACGTGTACCTGGTAACTGGTCCTCACCTGGGCCTCATCTGGACCTAGTGACTCTGGTCCCCACTGGGCTTCACATGGATCTGGTGACTCTGGTCCCCACCTGGACTTCACCTGTATCTGGTGACTCTGGTACCCACCTGGACCTCTCCTGGACCTGGTGACTCTTTCCAACATGGAGCTCACCTGGATCTGGTGACTCTGGTCCTCAGTTTGGCCTCACCTGGACTGGTGTCTCTCGTCCCCACTTTCACCTAACTCAGAACTGCTGAATCTTCCCCACCTAGGCCCACCCAGACCTGGTGACTCTTGTCCCCAGCTATGCCTCAATTCGACTGTGAATCTGGTCCTCACGTGGGCCTCCATGGACCTGGTACTCAGCTGGATAGAGTGGCTCTGGTTCCCACAAGGGGCTCACCTGATACTGCTGACTGTGATCTTAGTCTATGCCACACCAGGACTGGTGATTCTGTTCCCCTTCTGGGCCTGCATGGCTCTAGTGACTCTGGTCTTCACCCAGGCATCATTGGGACCTGGATACTCTATTCCACACCTGGGCCTCACTTTGACTAGGGATCGCTGGTCCCATTCTGGGCCTCAAATTAACTGGTTACTCAGGTTCCCCTCTGAGCCTCACCCTTACCTGGTGACTCTGGACACCCTTGGGCTTCACTTGGGCCTGGTGAATCTGGTCCTTAGCTGGTCCGCACCAGGATGTGGTGACTGGTCGCCACCTGGGCCTCACCTGGACTTGGTGAATCCTGTTGCCACCTGCGCCTCACCTGGACCTTGTGACTGTGGTCCCACCTGGACCTCACCTGGATCTGGTGGTCTGGTTAACATATGGGGCTCTCCTGGACCTGCTGCCTGTGGTCTCCATCTTCCTCACCTGGACCACAATGACTCTGATCCATATTTGGGCCTCTCATGGACCTGTTGACTCTGGTCCTTACCTGGAAATCATTGGGAGCTGGATACTCTCTTATATACTTGGGCCTCACCTGGACCTGGTGACTGTGGTCCCACCTGGGCCTCACCTGGACGAGGTGACTTGTTCCCACAGGAACCTCACCTGGACCTGGTGACTCAGGTCATCATATGGGCATCATGGGACCTTGTTTCTCAGTTCCACATCGGGGACTCACCTGGACCTAGTGATTCTCATCTCCCTCTGGGCCTCACCCTGACGTGGTGACTCTGGTCCCCACCTGGACGTCACCAGAAACGGGTGACTCTGGTCCCCCTCTGGGACTCACCCGGAGCTGGGGACACTGGTCCTCAACTGGGCCTCAACAGGACCTGGTGAATCTACTCCTCACTTAAGCCTCGTCTGGACCTTGTGACTCTTTCCCACCTGGCATCAATGAGACATGGTTACTCTGTTCCCCACCTAGGTCTCAACTGGACATGATAGCTTTTCTCCACACTTTGGCCTCAACTGGTCCTGATGACCCTGGTCCCCCCACCTAGGCCTCAATCTGGACCTGGTGACTGTGGTCCCCAACTGGGTCTCACCTGGACCTGGGGACTCTCGTTCCCACATGAACCACACCTGGACCTGGTGACTGTGGTGTTCCTGTAGACTCACATTTACCCATTGACTTCCGGTCCCCACTAGGGCCTCACCCGGATCTGGTGACTCTGGCCTGCAGGTTGGCCTCACCTGGACCTGGTGAGTGGGGTTGCCATGTGGACCTCACCCATACCTGGTGACTCAGGTCCCCACGTGGGCCTCTTGGACCTGGTGAATCTGGTCCTTACCTGGTCCTCTCCCAGACCCGGGGACTCTGGTCACCACCTGGGCCTCACCTGGACCTGGTGAATCTGGTCCCCATCTGGGCCTCACCCAGGCAAGGTGACTTTGTTCCCCACCTGGATCTGATTGCTGTCGACTCTTTCTTAGCCTCACCTGGAACTGGTGAATCTGATCCTATCTGCGCGTCTCCCAGACCTGGTGACTCTGGTCCTCACCTGGGCATTACTGGTACCTGGTGACTCTGTTCCACACCTTAGGCTCACCTGGACATGATGACTCTGGAACCTCTCTGGGCCTCACCCTGACATGGTGACTCTGGTCCCCATCTGGATGTCGCCTAGACCAGGTGAATCTGTTACCCCTCTAGGGCTCAAATAGACCTGGTGACACTGGTCCTCAACTGGGTGTCACCGAGACCTAGTGAATATGCTCCCCACCTGCGCCTCATCTGGACCTGGTGACGCTGGGTCTACCTGGGCATCATCGGGACATGGTTACTCTGTTCCCCACTGGGACTGACCTGATTCTGGTAACTCTGGTCCTGACTTTGGCCTCTTCTGTACCAGGTGACTCTGCTTCCACCTTGGCCTCACCTGTAACTGGTGACTCTGATCCAAAGCATGGCCTCTCCTGACCTGGTGACTGTGGTTTCCATCGGACCTCACCTGGACCTCATGTCTCTGGTCCCACCTGGGCCTCACCAGAACCTGGTGTCTCTGGTACCCACCTGGGTAGCATCAGGATATTGTTACACTGTTCACTAACAGTGACCCAGCCGGACCTATTAACTCTGGTCTTCACCTGGGCCACACCTGGACATGGTGACACTCGTTCCCACCTGGGTCTCACCTGGAAATGGTGAGTCAGATACCCACCTGGTCCTAACCTGTAACTGTTGATTCTCCTTCCCACATGGACATCATGTGGACCTGGTGGCTGCGGTGTTTCTAGTTTGTCATGTACCTTGTGACTCTGGTCCCCACCAGGGCCTCACCGAGACCTGGTGAGTGTGGTTGCCACCTGCACCTCACCTGGACCTGGTGATTCTGGTCTGCACCTGAGACTACCCTAGATCTGGTGACTGTGGTCCCCACCTGGGCTTCACCTGGATTTGGGGACTCTGGTCCCCATCTGAGCCTCACCTGGCCCTGTTGACCATGGTCCTCAACTGGGAAAATTGGGACCCGGTGACTGTGATCCACAACTGGACCTCACCTGGACCACGTGACTCTGGTTCCCCTCTAGGTCTCACCGTGCCCTAGTGACTGTGAACCCCACTCTGGCCAGACTTGGCCCTGCTGACCCTGGTTGACACCTGCGTCTGACCTCGAACTGTTGACTCCGGTTTATTCAAGGGCTTCCCCTGTACCTGGTGATCCTGGTCCCCCCTGGGACTCACCTGGACGTGGTGACACTTGTCACCACCGGGGACTCACCTGGACCTGGTTACTGTGTTCCACACCTGGGCCTCAAGTAGATCTGTTGACCATGGTACCGAAGCCGGCCTCATATGGACCTGTTGCCTCTGATTCCCACCGGGGCATCACGTGTACCTGGTAACACTGGTCCTCACTTGGGCCTCATCAGGACCTAGTGACTCTGGTCCCCACCTTGGCTTCACCTGGATCTGGTGACACTGGTCCTCAACTGGGCCTCACCTGGACCTATTGAATATGCTCCATCTGGGCCTCATTTGAACCTGGTGACTCTCTTCCCTACCTGGGCATCATCGGGACATGTTTCCACTGCATGGCGTTTAGGTTGGCCGCACCTGGACCTGGTAACTGTGGTTCTACCTGGGCATCATCGGGACACTCTTCCTCTGCATTGCCTGCAGTGTGTCCTCACCTGGATCTGGTGAGTGGGGATGCCACTTGGGCCTCACCCATACCTGGTGACCCAGGTGCCCACGTGGGACTCACTTGGACCTGGTGAATCTGGTCCTTACCTGGTCCTCACCCATTCCTGGTGATTTTGTTCCCCACCTGGACCTGATTGCTGTGGACTCCTTCTTGGCCTCACCTGGAAGTGGTGACTCTGATCGTAGCTGGGCCTCACCCAGATATGGTGACTCTGGTCCTCACCTGTGGACCATTATGACCTGGATACTCTGTTCCACACCTGAGCCGCAACTGGACATGATGACTCTGGATCCACTCTGGGCATCACCATGACATGGTGACTCTGGTCCCCATCTGGATATCACCAGAACCGGGTGACTCTGGTCCCCCTCTGGGACTAACCTAGAGCTTGGGACACTGGTCCTCAACTGGATCTAAACAGTACCTGTTGAATCTACTCCTCACTTAGGTCTCGTCTGAACCTTGTGACTCTTTCCCACCTGGCATCAACGGGACATGGTTACTCTGTTCCCCACCTGGGCCTCACCTAGACATGATAACTTTGCTCCACACTTTGGCCTCAACTGGTCCTGATGAATCTGGTCCCCCCACCTAGGCCTCAATCTGGACCCGGTGACTGTGGTCCCTACCTGGGGCTCACCTGGACCTGGTGACTCTCGTTCCCACATGAACCACACCTGGACCTGGTCCCTGTGGTGTTCTTGTAGACTCACATTTACCTGGTGACTCCGGTCCCCACTAGGGCCTCACCTGGATCTGGTGACACTGGCCTGCATGTTGGCCTCACCTGGACCTGGTGAGTGGGGTTGCCACCGGGGCCTCACCCATACCTGGTGACTCAGGTCCTCACGTGGGCCTTACTTGGACCTGGTGAATCTGGTCATTACCTGGTCCTCTGCCAGACCCGGGGAGTCTGGTCACCACCTGGACCTCACCTGGACCTGGTGAATCTGGTCCCCATCTGGGTCTCAGCTAGTCATGGTGACTTTGTTCACCACCTGGACCTGATTGCTGTGGACACTTTCTTGGCCTCACCTGCAACTTGTGACTCTAATCTATCTGCGCATCACCCAGACCTGGTGACTCTGGTCCTCACCTGGGCATCATTGGTACCTGGTGACTCTGTTCCACAGCTGAGCCTCACCTGGACTTAAAGACTCTGGAACCACTCTGGGCCTCACCCTGACCTGGTGACTCTCGTCCCCATCTGGATGTCACCTGGACCATGGGATTCTGGTACCCCTCCAGGCCTCAACCAGGTCTGGGGACTCTGGTCCTCAACTGGGCCTCACCTGGACCTAGTGAATATGCTTATTCTGGGCCTCAGTTGGACTTGGTGACTCTCGCCCCTACCTTGGCATCATCGGGACATGCATCCACTGCATGGCCTGCAGGTTGGTCTCAGCTGGACCTTGTAACTCTGGTCCCTACCTGGGCATCACCGGGACACGGTTCCTCTGCATGGCCTCCAGGTTGGCCTCACCTGGCCCTAGTGAGTGGGGTTGCCACCTGGGGCTCACCCATACCTGGTGACACAGGTCCCCACGTGGGCCTCACTTTGACCTGGTGAATCTGGTCCTTTCCTGGTCCTCACCCGGACCTGGTAACCCTGGTCACCACCTGGGAATCACCTGGACCTGGTGATTCCGGTCCCCACCTGGACCTCACCTGGATCTGGTGACTCTGGTTCCCATCTGGGCTTCACCTGGATCTGGTGACTCTGGTCCCCACCTGGACTTCACCTGGATCTGGTGACTCTGGCCCCACCTGGACCTCTCGTTGACCTGGTGACTCTCTTTCCAACATGGACCTCGCCTGGATCTGGTGACTCTGTTCCTCAGTTTGGCCTAACGTGGACCTGGTGTCTCTCGTCCCCACTTTGACCTAACTCAGAACTGCTGAATCTTGCCCCACCTAGGCCGCACCCAGACCTGGTGACTCTTGTCCCCAGCGTTGCCTCAATTCGACCTGATGAATCTGGTCCTCACATGGGCCTCACATGGACCTGGGACTCAGCTGGATAGAGTGGCTCTCTTTCCCACAAGGGTCTCACGTGATACTGCTGACTGTGGTCTTATTCTATGCCTCAACAGGACCTAGTGATTCTGTTCCCCATCTGGGCCTGCATGGCCCTAGTGACTCTAGTCCTCACCCAGGCGTCTTTGGGACCTGGATACTCTACTCCACACCTGGGCCTCATTTTGACAACTGACCTATGGTCCCATTCTGGGCCTCAAACTAAACTGGTTACTCTGGTTCCCCCTCTGGGCCTCACCCATACCTGGTGACTCTGGTCACCCCTTGGGCTTCACTTGGGCCTGGTGAATCTGGTCCTTAGCTGGTCCGCACCTGGATCTGGTGACTGATCGCCAACTGGGCATCACCTGGACTTGGTGAATCCTGTTGCCACCTGCGCCTCCCCTGGACCTTGTGACCCTGGTCCCACATGGACCTCACCTGGATCTGGTGGCTCTGGTTCCCATATGGCGCTCTCCTGGACCTGGTTCCTGTGGTCTCCTTCGGGCCTCACCTGGAACACAATGACTCTGATCCATATTTGGGCCTCTCCTGGACCTGTTGACTCTCGTCCTTACCTGGGCATCATTGGGACCTGGATACTCTCTTATATACCTGGGCCTCACCTGGACCTTGTGACTGTGGTCCCACCTGGGCCTCACGTGGACGAGGTGACTGGTTCCCACAGGGGCCTCACATGGACCTGGTGACTCAGGTCCTCTTATGGCACCATGGAACCTGGTTTCTCAATTCCACATCGGGGCTTCAACTGGACCTAGTGATTCTCTTCCCACTCTGGGCCTCACCGTGACGTGCTGACTCTGGTCACCACCTGGATACCACCAGAACCGGGTGACTCTGGTCCCCCTCTGGGACTCATCCGCAGCTGTGGACACTGGTCCTCAACTGGGCCTCAACAGGACCTAGTGAATCTACTCCTTACTTAGACCTCGTCTGGACCTTGTGACACTTTTTCCACCTGGCATCAGTGGGACATGGTTACTCTGTTCTCCACCTGGGCCTCACCTGGACATGATAACTTTGCTCCACACTTTGGCCTCTACTGGTCCTGATGACACTGGTCCACCCACCTAGGCCTCAATCTGTACCTGGTGACTGTGGTCCCCACCTGGGTCTCACCTGGACCTGGTGACTCTCGTTCCCACATGAACCAAACCTGGACCTGGTGACTGTGTTTTTCTTGTAGACTCACATTTACCTGGTGACTCTGGTCCACACTAGGTTCTCACCTGGATCTGGTGACTCTGGCCAGCAGGTTGGCCTCACCTGGACCTGGTGATTGGGGTTGCCACCTGGGCCTCATCCATACCTGGTGACTCAGTTCCCCAAGTGGGCCTCTTGGAGCTGGTGAATCTGGTCCTTACCTGGTCCTCTCCCAGAGTCGGGGACTCTGGTCACCATCTGGGCCTCACCTGGTCCTGTTGAATCTGGTCCCCATCTGGGCCTCACCCAGTCCTGGTGACTTTGTTCCCCACCTGGACCTGATTGCTGTGGACACTTTCTGGGCCTCATCTGGATCTGGTGACTCTGATCCTATCTGCGCGTCACCCATACCTGGTGACTCTGGTCCTCACCTGGGCATAATTGGTACCTGATGACTCTGTTCCACACCTGAGCCTCACCTGGACATGATGACTCTGCAACCTCTCTAGGCCTCACCGTGACCTGGTGACTCTGGTCCCCATGTGGATGTCACCTGGACCAGGTGAATCTGCTACCCCTCTAGGTCTCAACCAGATCTGGTGACTCTGGTCCTCAACTGGGCCTCACCTGCACCTAGTGAATATGCTCGATCTGTCCTCATTTGGACCTGGTGACTCTGGTCCCTACCTGGGCATCATCGGGACATGGTTCCACTGCATGACTTGCAGGTTGGCCTCACCTGGACCTGGTAAATATTATCCTACCTCGGCATCATCAGGACATGGTTCCACTGCATGGCCTGCAGGTTGGCATCACCTGGACCTGGAAACTCTAGTCCCTACGTGGGCATCATCGAGACACGGTTCCTCTGCATGGCCAGCAGGTTGTCCTCACATGGACCTGGTGAGTGGGGTTGTCACCTGGACCTCACCCATACCTGGTGACACAGGTCCGCACGTGTGCCTCACTTGGATCTGGTGAATCTGGTCCTTACCTGGTCCTCACCTGGAACGGTAACTCTGGTCACTACCTGGGAATAACCATGACCTGGTGAATCTGGTCCGCGTCTAGTCCTCACCCAGTCCTGGTGAATTTTTTCCCCACCTGGACCTGATTGCTGTGGACTCCTTCTTGGCGTCAACTGGAACCAGTGACTCTGATCCTAACTGGGCCTCTCTGAGATCTGGTGACTCTGGTCCTCACCTGTGGACCATTATGACCTGGATACTCTGTTCCACACCTGAACCTCACCTGGACATGATGACTCTGGAACCCCTCTGGGCCTCAGCCTGACATGGTGACTCTGGTCCCCATCTGGATGTCACCTAGACCAGGTGAATCTGGTACCCCTCTACAGCTCAACTACACCTGGTGACTCTGGTCCTCAACTGGGCCTCACCGGGACCTAGTGAATATGCTCCCCACCTGTGCCTCATCTGGACCTGGTGACTCTGGGTCTACCTGGGCATCACCGGGACATGGTTACTCTATACCCCAATGGGACTGACCTGATCCTGGTAACTCTGTTCCTGACTTTGGCCTCTTCTGTACCAGGTGACTCTGATCCACCTGGGCTTCACCTGTAACTGGTGACTCTGATCCTAATATGGCCTCACCTGACGTGGTGACTGTGGATCCCAGTGGGACCTCACCTGGAACTCCTGTCTCTGGTCCCACCTGGGCCTCACCAGGACCTGGTGTCTCTGTTAACCACCTGGGTAGCATCAGGATATGTTTACACTGTTCACTAACAGTGACCCAACCGGACCTATTAACTCTGGTCTTCACCTGGGCCACACTGGACATGGTGACACTGGTTCCCACCTGGGACTCACCTCTACATGGAGAGTCAGTTCACCACCTGGTACTCACCTGTAACTGGTGATTCTCGTTCCCACATGGACATCATGGGGACCTTTTGGCAGTAGTGTTTCTAGCTTCTCATGTACCTCGTGACTCTGGTCCCCACCAGGACCTAACCGGGACCTGGTGAGTGTGGTTGCCACCTGCACCTCACCTGGACCTGGTGATTCTGGTCTGCACCGGAGACTACCCTGGATCTGGTGACTGTGGTCCCCACATCGGCTTCACCTGGATTTGGGGACTCTGTTCCCCATCTGGGCATAACCTGACCCAGTTGACCATGGTCCTCAACTGGGCAAAATTGGGACCCGGTGACTGTGTTCCACAACTGGACCTCACCTGGACCAGGTGACTCTGGTCCCCCTCTGGGTCTCACCGTGCCCTAGTGACTGTGAACCCCACTTTGGCCTGACTTGGACCTGGTGACCCTGGTTGCCTCCTGCGCCTGACCTCGAACTGTTGACTCTGGTTCTTTCAAGGGCCTCCCCTGGACCTGGTCATCCTTGTCCCCACCTGGGCCTCACCTGGACGTGGTGACTCTTGTCACCACCGGGGACTCACCTGAACCTGGTTACTGTGTCCCACACATGGGCCTCAAGTAGACCTGTTGACCATGGTCCCCAAGCCGGCCTCACATGGACCTGTTGCCTCTGATACCTACCAGCACCACACGTGTACCTGGTAACTCTGGTCCTCACCTGGGCCTCATCTGGACCTAGTGACGCTGGTCCCCACCTGGGCTTCACCTGGATCTGGAGACTCTGGTCCCCACTTGGACTTCACCTGGATCTGTTGACTCTGGTCCTCACTTGGACCTCTCCTGGACCTGGTGACTCTCTTTCCAACATGGACCTCACATGGATCTGGTGACTCTTGTACTCAGTTTGGCCTCACCTGGAACTGGTGTCTCTCGTCCACACTTTGACCTAACTGAGAATTGCTGAATCTTGCCCCACCTAGGCCGCACCCAGACATGGTGACTCTTGTCCCCAGCTATGCCTCATCGACCTTATGAATCTGGTCCTCACGTGGGCCTTACATGGACCTGGGACTCAGCTGGATAGAGTGGCTCTGGTTCCCACAAAGGGCTCACCTGATACTGGTGACTGGGGTCTTTTTCTATGCCTCACCAAGACCTAGTGATTCTGTTCCCCATCTGGGCCTGCATGGCCCTAGTGTCTCTGTCCTCACCCAGGCATCATTGTGACCTGGATACTCTATTCCACACCTGGGTCTCACTTTGACCAGGGACCTCTGGTCCCATTCTGGGCCTCAAACTAAACTGGTTACTCAGGTTCCCCCTCTGGGATTCACCCTTACCTGTTGAATCTGGTCAGCCCTTGGGCTTCACTTGGGCCTGGTGAATCTGGTCCTTAGTTGGTCCTCACCTGGATCTGGTGAGTGGTCGCCACCTGGGCCTCACCTGGACTTGGTGAATCCTGTTGCCACCTGCCCCTCACTGGACCTTGTGACTGTGGTCCCACCTGGACCTCACCTGTATCTGGTGGCTCTGGTTCCCATATGGGGCTCTCCTGGACCTGGTTCCTGTGGTCTCCATCTGGCCTCACCAGGAACACAATGACTCTGATGCATATTTGGGCCTCTCCTGGACCTGTTGACTCTGGTCCTAACCTGGGCATCATTGGGACCTGGATACTCTCTTATATAACTTGGCCTCACCTGGACCTGGTGAGTGTGGTCCCACCTGGGTCTCACCTGGACGAGGTGACTGGTTCCCACAGGGACCTCACCTGGACCTGGTGACTCAGGTCCTCATATGGGCATATTGAGACCTGGTTTCTCAGTTCCACATCGGGTCCTCACCTGGACCTAGTGACTCTCGTCTCCTCTGGGCCTCACCCTGACGTGGTGACTCTGGTCCCCATTTGGATATCACCAGAACCGGTGACTCTGGTCCCCCTTTGGGACTCACGCGGAGCTGGGAACACCGGTCCTCAACTGGGCCTAAACAGGACCTGGTGAATCTACTCTTCACTTAGGCCTCGTCTGGACCTTGTGACTCTTTTCCCACCTGTCATCAATGGGACATGGTTACGCTGTTCCCCACCTGGGCCTCACCTGGACATGATAACTTTGCTCCACACTTTGGCCTCAACTGGTCCTGATGACTCTGGTCCCCCCACCTAGGCCTCAATCTGGACCTGGTGACTGTGGTCCCCACCTGGGTCTCACCTGGACCTGGTGACTCTCTTTCCCACATGAACCACACCTGGACCTAGTACTGTGGTGTTTTTGTAGACCTCACATTTACCTGGTGACGCCGGTCCCCACTAGGGACTCACCTGTATCTGGTGACTCTGGCCTCCATGATGGCCTCACCTGGACCTGGTGAGTGGGTTTGCCACCAGGACCTCAACCATACCTGGTGACTCTATCACCACGTGGGCCTCTTGGATGTGGTGAATCTGGTCCTTACCTGGTCCTCTCCCACACCCGAACTCTGGTCACCACCTGGACCTAACCTGGACCTGGTGAATCTGGTCCCCATCTGGGCCTCACCCAGTCCTGGTGGCTTTGTTGCCCACCTGGAACTGATTGCTGTGGACTCTTTCTTGGCCACACCTGGAACTGGTGACTCTGATCCTATCTGCTCGTCACCCAGACCTGGTGACTCTGGTCCTCGCCTGGGCATCTTTGGTACATGGTGACTCTGTTCTACACCTGAGCCTCACCTGGACATGATGACTCTGGAACCTCTCTGGGCCGCACCCTGACCTGGTGACTCTGGTCCCCATCTGGATGTCACCTGGACCAGGGGATTCTGGTACCCGTCTAGGCCTCAACCAGATATGGTGACTCTGGTCCTCAACTGGGCCTCACCTGGACCTAGTGAATATGATCCATCTTGGCCTCATTTGGACCTGGTGACTCTGGTCCCTACCTGGGCATCATAGGGATATGGCTTCACTGCATGGCCTGCAGGTTGGCCTCACCTGGACCTTGTAACTCTGGTCCCTACCTGTGCATCATCGGGACATGGTTCCTCTGCATGGCCTGCAGGTTGCCCTCACCTGGACCTGGTGAGTGGGGTTGACACCTGGGCCTCACCCATGCCTGGTGACACAGGTCCCCACGTGGGTCTTACTTGGACCTTGTGAATCTGGTCCTTACCTGGATTCACCCGGAACTGGTAACTCTGGTCACCACCTGGTTATCACCTGGGCCTGGTGAATCTGGTCCCCATCTGGGCCTCACAAAGTCCTGGTCACTTTGTTCCCCACCTGGGCCTGATTGCTGTGGACTCCTTCTTCGCCTCACCTTGAACTGGTGACTCTGATCCTAACTGGGTCTCACCCAGATCTGGTGACTCTGGTCCTCACCTGTGGACCATTAAGACCTTGATACTTTGTTACACACCTGAGCCTCACCTGGACTTGATGTCTCTGGGACCTCTCTGGGTCTCAACCTGACCTGGTGATCTGATCCCCATCTGGATGTCACCTGGGCCAGGTGATTCTGGTACCCCTCTAGGCCTCAACCAGTTCTGGTGACTCTTGTCCTCAACTGGGCCTCACCTGGACCTAGTGAATATGCTCCATCTGGGCCTCATTTGGACCTGGTGACTCTGGTCACTCACTGGGCATCATCGGGAAATTGTTCCACTGCATGGCCTGCTGGTTGGCCTCACCTGGACCTGGTAACTCTGGTCCCTACCTGGGCATCATCGGGACATGGTTCCTCTGCATGGCCTGTAGGTTCGCCTCAACTTGACCGGGTGAGTGGGGTTCCCACGTGGGTCTTACCCATGCCTGGTGACACAGGTCCCCACGTGGGCCTCACTTGGATCTGGTGAATGTGGTCCTTACCTAGTCCTCACCCGGAACTGGTAAATCTAGTCACCACCTGGGTATCACCTAGTCCTGGTGACTTTGTTCCCCACCTGGACTTGATTGCTGTGGACACCTTCTTGGCCTCACCTGGAAGTGGTAATTCTGATCCTAACTGGGCCTCACCCAGATCTGGTGACTCTGGTCCTCACCTGTGGACCATTATGACCTGGATACTCTGTTCCACACCTGAGCCTCACCTGGACATGATGACTCTGGATCCCCTCTGGGCCTCACCCTGACATGGTTACTCTGTTCCCCATCTGGATGTCACCTAACCAGGTGAATCTGCTACCCCTCTAGGCCTCAACCAAACCTGGTGACTCTAGTCCTCAACTGGGTCTGCCCGGGACCTAGTGAATATGCTCCCCAACTGCGCCTCATCTGGACATGATGACTCTGGTTCTACGTGGGCATCATCGGGACATGGTTACTCTATTCCCCACTGGGAGTGACCTGATCCTTGTAACACTGGTCTGACTTTGGCATTTTCTGTACCAGGTGACTCTGGCTCCACCTGGGCCTCACCTGTAACTGGTGACTCTTATCCTAAGCATGGCCTCACCTGACTTGGTGACTCTGGTCCCCATTAGGATGTAACCTGGACCAGGTGATTCTGGTACCCCTCTAGGCCTCAACCAGTTCTGGTGACTCTGGTCCTCAATTGGCTTCACCTGGACCTAGTGAATATGCTCCATCTGGGCCTCATTTGGACCTGGTGACTGTCGTCCCTGCCTGGGCATCATCGGGACATGGTTCCGCACATGGCCTGCAGGTTGGCCTCACCTGGACCTGGTGAGTGGGATTGCCACCTGTGGCTAACCCATACCTGGTGACTCAGGTCCCCACGTGGGCCTCTTGGACCTGGTGAATCTGGTCCTTACCTCTTCTTCTCCCAACCTGGGTACTCTGGTCATCACCTGGGCCTCACTTGGACAAGGTGAACTGGTCCCCATCTGGGCCTCACCCAGTCCTGGTTACTCTGTTCCCCACCTGGAACTGATTGCTGTGGACTCTTTCTTTGCCTCACCTGGAACTGGTGACTCTGATCCTATCTGCGCGTCACCCAGATCTGTTGATTCTGGTCCTCATGTGGGCATCTTGGTACCTGGTAACTCAGTTCCACACCTGAACCTCACCTGGACATGATGACTCTGGAACCTCTCTGGGCCTCACCCTGTCCTGGTGACTCTGGTCCCCATCTGGATGTCACCTTGACCAGGTGATTCTGGTACCCCTCTGAGCCTCAACCAGATCTGGTGACTCTGGTCCTCTACTGGGCCTCACCTGGACCTAGTGAATATGCTCAATCTGGGCCTCATTTGGACCTGGTGACTCTGGTCCCTACCTGGGCATCATCGGGACATGGTTCCACTGCATGGCCTGCAGGTTGGCATCACCTGGACCTGGTAACTCTGGTTCCTACATGTACATCATCGGGACACGGTTCCTCTGCATGGCGCGAAGGATGGCCTCTCCTGGACCTGGTGAGTTTGGTTGCAACCTGTGCCTCACCCGTACCTGGGGACACAGGTCCCTGCTTGGGCATCTTGGACCTGGTGAATCTGGTCCTTAACTGGTCGTCTCCCAGCCCCGGGTTCTCTGGTCACCACCTGGGCCTCACCTGGACCTGGTGAATCTATCACCATCTGGGTCTCACCCAGTCCTGGTGACTCTGTTCCCCACCTGAATCTGATTGCTGTGGACTCTTTCTTGGCCTCACCGGGAACTGGTGACTCTGATCCTATCTGCGCATTACCCAGACCTGGTGACTCTGCTCCTCACCTGGGCATCTTTGGTACCTGGTGACTCTGTTCCACACCTGAGCCTCACCTGGACATGATGACTCTGGAACCACTCTGGGCCTCATCCTGACCTGGGGACTCTGGTCCCCATCTGGATGTCACCTGGACCAGGTGATTCTGGTACCCCTCTAGGCCTCAACCAGGCCCTGTGACTCTGGTCCTCCATTGGACCTCACCTGGACCTAGTGAATATGCTCCATCTGGATCTCATTGGACCTGATGATTCTGATCCCTACCTGGGCATCATCGGGACATGGTTCCACTGCATGGACTTCAGGTTGGCCTCACCTACACCTGATAACTCTGGTCCCTACCTGGGCATCATCGGGACATGGTTCCGCTGCATGGCCTGTAGGTGGGCCTCACCTGGACCTGGTAACTCTAGTCCCTACCTGGGCATCATCGGGACATATTTCCTCTGCATGGCCTGCAGGTTGGCCTCACCTGGACCTGGTGAGTGGGGTTGCCACCTGGGCCTCACTCATACCTGGTGACAAAGGCCCCACGTGGGCCTCACTTGGACCTGGTGAATCTGGTCCTTACCTGGTGGTCACCCGGAACTGGTAACTCTGGTCACCACATGGGAATCACCTGGGCCTGGTGAATCTGGTCCCCATCTGGGCCTCACCCAGTCCTGTTGACTTTCTTCCCCACCTGGACCTGATTGCTGTGGACTCCTTCTTGGCTAACCTGGAACTGCTGACTCTGATGCTAACTGGGCCTCACCCAGATCTGGTGACTCTGGTCCTCACCTGTGGACCATTATGACCTGGATACTCTGTTCCACACCTGAGCCTCACCTGGATATGTTGACTCTGGATCCCCTCTGGGCCTCAGCCTGACATGGTGACTCCGGACCCCATCTGGATGTCACCAGACCAGGTAAATATGGTACCCCTCTAGGTCTCACCTAGACCTGGTGACTCTGGTCCTCAACTGGGCCTCAACGGGACCTAGTGAACATGCTCCCCACCTGCGCCATATCTGTGCCTGGTGACTCTGGTTCTACCTTGGCATCATCGGGACATGGTTACTCTATTCCCACTTGGAGTGACCTGATCCTGGTAACTCTGGTCCTGACTTTGGCCTCTTCTGTTCCAGGTGACTCTGGCTCCACATGGGCCTCACCTGTAACTGGTGACTCTGATCCTAAGCATGGCCTCACCTGACCTGGTGACTGTGGTTCCCATCGGGACCTCACCTGGACTTCATGTCTCTGGTCCCACTTAGGCCTCACCAGGATCTGTTGTCTCTGCCACCCACCTGGGTAGCATCAGGATATGGTTACACTGTTCACTAACAGTGACCCAGCCGGACCTATTAACTCTGGTCTTCACCTGGGCCACACCTGGACATGGTGACACTTTTTCCCACGTGGGTCTCACCTGGACATGGTGAGTGGATCCCCACCTGGTCCTCACCTGTAACTGGTGATTCTCGTTCCCACATGGAGATCATGTGGACCTGTTGGCCGCAGTGTTTCTAGCATCTTTTTTTAAATTTTTATTTATTTATGATAGTCACAGAGAGAGAGAGAGAGAGGCAGAGACACAGGCAGAGTGAGCAGCAGGCTCCATGCACCGGGAGCCCGACGTGGGATTCGATCCCCGGTCTCCAGGATCGCACCCTGGGCCAAAGGCAGGCGCCAAACCGCTGCGCCACCCAGGGATCCCATGTGTTTCTAGCTTCTCATGTACCTCGTGACTCTGGTCCCCACCAGGGCCTCACCGGGACCTGGTGAGTTTGGTTGCCACCTGCACCACACCTGGACCTGGTGATTCTGGTCTGCACCTGACACTACCCTGGATCTTGTGACTGTGGTCCCCACCTGTGCTTCACCTGGATTTCGGGACTCCGGTCCCCACCTCGGCCTCACCTGGCCCTGTTGACCATGGTCCTCAACTGGGCAAAATTGGGACCTGGTGACTGTGCTCCACAACTGGACCTCACCTGGACCAGGTGACTATGCTCCCCCTTTGGGTCTCACCGTGCCCTAGTGACTGTGAATTCCACTTTGGCTTGACTTGGACCTGCTGACCCTGGTTGCCACCTGCGCCTGAACTCGAACTGTTGACTCTGGTTCTTTCAAGGGCCTCCCCTGTACCTGGTGATCCTGCTCCTACCTGGGACTCACCTGGACGTGGTGACCCTTGTAACCAAGGGGGACTCACCTGGACCTGCTTACTGTGTTCCACACCTGGGTCTCAAGTGGACCTGTTGATCATGGTCCCCAAGCCGGCCTCACATGGACCTGTTGCCTCTGATCCCCACCGGATCCTCACGTGTACCTGGTAGCTCTGGTCCTAACCTGGGCCTCATCTGCACCTAGTGACTCTGGTCCCCACCTGGGCTTCACCTCGATCTGGTGACTCTGGTCCCCACCTGGACTTCACCTGGATCTAGTGACTCTGGTTCCCACCTGGACCTCTCCTGGACCTGGTGACTCTCTTTCCAACATGGACCTCACCTGGATCTGGTGACTCTTGTACTCAGTTTGGCCTCACCTGGACCTGGTGTCTCTCGTCCCCACTTTGACCTAACTCAGAACTGCTGAATCTTTCCCCACCTAGGCCGCACCCAGACCTGGTGACTCTTGTCCCCAGCTATGCCTCAAATCGACCTGGTGAATCTGGTCCTCACGTGGGCTTCACATGGACCTGGGACTCAGCTGGATAGAGTGGCTCTGGTTCCCACAAGGGGCTCACCTCATACTGGTGACTGTGGTCTTTTTCTGTGACTCACCAGGACCTAGTGATTCTGTTCCGCATCTGGGCCTGCATGGCCATAGTGACTCTGGTCCTGACCCAGGCATCATTCGGAACTGGATACTCTATTCCACACCTGGGCCTCACTTTGTCCACGGACCACTGGTCCCATTCTGGGCCTCAAACTAAACTGGTTACTCTGGTTCCCCTTCTGGGCCTCACCCTTACCTGGTAAATCTGGTCACCACTTGGGCTTCACTTGGGCCTGGTGAATCTGGTCCTTAGCTGGTCCGCACATGGATCTGGTGACTGGTCGCCACCTGGGCCTCACATGGACTTGGTGAATCCTGTTGCCACCTGCACCTCACCGGGACCTTCTGACTCTTTTCCCACCTGGCATCAATGGGACATCGTTACTGTGTTCCCCACCCGGGCCTCACCTGGATATGATAAATTTGCTCCACACTTTGGCCTCAACTGGTCCTGATGACGCTGGTCCCCCCACCTAGGCCTCAATCTGGACCTGGTGACTGTGGTCCCCACCTCTATCTCACCTGGACCTGGTGTCTCTCGTTCCCACATGAACCACACCTGGACCTGGTGATGTTGGTGTTCTTGAAGACGCACATTTACCTGGTGACTCCGGTCCCCACTAGGGCCTCACCTGGATCTGGTGACTCTGGCATGAAGGTTGTCCTCACCTGGACCTGGTGAGTGGGGTTGCCACCTGGGCCTCACACATACCTGGTGACTCAGTTCCACACGTGGGCCTCTTGGACCTGTTAATCTGGTCGTTAACTGGTCCTCTCCCAGACCCGGGGACTCTGGTCCCCAACTGGGCCTCATCTGGACCTGTGAATCTGGTCCCCATCTGGGCCTCACCCAGTCCTGGTGAATTTGTTCCCCATCTGAATCTGATTGCTGTGGACTCTTTCTTGGCCTCACCGGGAACTGGTGACTCTGATCCTATCTGCGCGTCACCGAGACCTGCTGAATCTGGTCCTCACCTGGGCATCATTGGTACCTGGTGACTCTGTTTCACACCAGAGCCTCACCTGCACATGATGACTCTGGAACCCCTCTGGGCCTCACCCTGACCTGGTGATTCTGGTCCCCATCTGGATGTCACCTGGACCAGGTGTATCTGGTACCCCTCTAGGCCACAACCAGATCTGCTGACTCTGGTTCTCAACTGGGCCTCACCTGGACCTAGTGAATATGCTCCATCTGGGCCTCATTTGGACCTGGTGACTCTGGTCACTACCTGGGCATCATCGGGACATGGTTCCACTGCATGACCTGCAGGTTGGCCTCACCTGGACCTGGTAACTCTGGTCCCTACCTGGGCATCATCGGGACATGGTTCCACACATGGCCTGCAGTTTGGCCTCACCTGGACCCGGTAACTCTAGTTGCTACCTGGGCATCATCGGGACATGGTTCCTCTCCATGGCCTGCAGGTTGGGCTCACCTGGACCTGGTGAGTGGCGTTGTCACCTTGGCCTCACCCATGCCTGGTGACACAGGTCCCCACGTGGGCCTCACTTGGACCTGGTGAATCTGGTCCTTACCTGGTCCTCACCCGAAACTCCTAAATCGGGTCACAACCTGGGAATCACCTGAACCTGGTTAATCTGGTCCCCATCTGGTCCTCATCTAATCCTGGTGACTAAGTCACCCCACCTGGACCTGATTGCTGTGGACTCCTTCTTGGCCTCACCTGGAACTGGTGACTCTGATCCTAAGCATGGCCTCACCTGACCTGGTGACTGTGGTTCCCATTAGGACTTCACCCGGACCTCATGTCTCTGGTCCCACCTGGGCCTCACCAGGACCTGGTGTCTCTCGTACCCACCTGGGTAGCATCAGGATATGGTTACACTGTTCACTAACAGTGACCCAGCCGGACCTATTAACTCTGGTCTTCACCTGGGCCACACCTGGACATGGTGACACTGGTTCCCACCTGAGACTCACCTGGACATGGTGAGTCGGATCCCCACCTGGTCCTCATTTGTAACTGGTGATTCTCGTTCCCACATGGACATCATGTGGACCTGGGGCTGCAGTGTTTCTAGCTTCTCATGTGCCTCGTGACTCTGGTCCCCACCAAGGACTCACCGGGACCTGGTGTGTGTGGTTGCCACCTCCGCCTCACCTGGACCTGGTGATTCTGATCTGCACCTGAGACTAACCTGGATCTGGTGACGTGGTCCCCACCTGGGCTTCACCTGGATTTGGGGACTCCGGTCCCCACCTGGGCCTCACCTGGCCCTGTTGTCCATGGTCCTCACCTGGGCAAAATCGGAACCGGTGACTGTGTTCCACAACTGGACCTCACCTGGACCACATGACTCTGGTCCCCCTCTGGGTCTCACCGATCCCTAGTGACTGTGAAACCCACTTTGGCCTGACTTGGACCTCCTGACACTTGTTGCCACCTGCGCCTGACCTCGAACTGTTGACTCTGGTTATTTAAGGTCCTCCCCTGTACCTGGTGATCCTGGTCCCACCAGGGCCTCATCTGGACATGGTGACACTTTTCAACACGGAGGACTCACCTGGACCTGCTTACTATGTTCCACTCCTGGGCCTCAAGTAGACCTGTTGACCATGGTCCCCAAGCCGGCCTCACATAGACCTGTTGCCTCTGATCCCCACCGAGGCCTCACTGTGTACCTGGTAACTCTGGTCCTCACCTGGGCCTCAACCGGACATAGTGACTCTGGTCCACAACTGGGCTTCACGTGATCTGGTGACTCTGGTCCACACCTGGACCTCTCCTGGACCTGGTGACTCTCTTTCCAGACATGGACCTCACCTGGATCTGGTGACTCTGGTCCTCAGTTTGGCCTCACCTGGACTTGGTGTCTCTCGTCCCCATTTTGACCTAACTCAGAACTGCTGAATCTTTCCCCACCTAGGCCGCACCCAGACCTGGTGACTCTTGTCCCCAGCTATGCCTCAATTCGACCTGATGAATCTGGTCCTCACGTGGGCCTCACATGAGCCTGTGACTCAGCTGGATAGAGTGGCTCTGGTTCCCACAAGGGGCTCACCTGATACTGCTGACTGGGGTGTGTTTCTATGCCTCACCAGGACCTAGTGATTCTGTTCCCCATCTGGTCCTGCATGGCCCTAGTGACTCTGGTCCTCACCCAGGCATCACTGGGATCTGGATACTCTATACCCCACATGAGCCTCACTTTGACCAGGGACCTCTGGTCCCATTCTGGGCCTCAAACAAAATGGTTACTATGGTTCCCCCTCTGGGCCTCACCCTTACCTGGTGACTCTGGTCACCCCTTGGGCTTCACTTGGGCCTTGTGTCTGGTCCTTAGCTGGTCCGCACCTGGATGTGGTGACTTGTCGCCACCTGGGCTTCACCTGGACTTGGTGAATCCTGTTGCCACCTGCAACTCACCTGGACCTTGTGACTGTGGCCACACCTGGACCTCACCTGGATCTGGTGGCTCTGGTTCCCATATGGGGCTCTCCTGGACCTGGTTCCTGTGGTCTCCATCTGGCCTCACCTGGAACACAATGACTCTGATCCATATCTGGACCTCTCCTGGACCTGTTGACTCTGGTCCTTACCTAGGCATCATTGGGACCTGGATACTCTCTTATATAACTGGGCCTCACCTGGACCTGGTGACTGTGGTCCCACTTGGGCCTCACCTGGACGAGGTGACTGGTTCCCACAGGGACCTCACCTGGACCTGGTGACTCAGGTCCTCATATGGGCATCATGGGACCTGGTTTCTCAGTTCCACATCGGGGCCTCACCTGGACCTAGTGATTCTCTTCCCCCTCTGGGCCTCTTCCTGACGTGCTGACTCTGCTTCCCACCTGGATATCACCAGAACCGGGTGACTCTGGTCCCCCTCTGGGACTCACCCGGAGCTTGGGACACTGGTCCTCAGCTGGGCCTCAACAGGACCTGGTGAATCTACTCCTCACTTAGACCTCGTCTGGACCTTGTGACTCTTTTCCCACCTGGCATCAATGGGACATGGTTACTGTGTTCCCCACCTGGGCCTCACCTGGACATGATAACTTTGCTCCACACTTTGGCCTCAACTGGTCCTGATGACTCCGGTCCCCCCACCTAGGCCTCAATCTGGACCTGGTGACTGTGGTCCCCACCTATTTCTCACTTGGACCTGGTGACTCTCGTTCCCAGATGAACCACACGTGGATCTGGTGACTGTCGTGTTCTTGTAGACTCACATTTACCTGGTGACTCCGGTCCCCACTAGGGACTCACCTGGATCTGGTGACTCTGGCCTGCAGGTTGGCCTCACCTGGACCTGGTGAGTGGGGTTGCCACCTGGGGCTCACCCTTACATGGTGACTATGGTCCCCATCTGGATGTCACCTTGACCAGGTGAATCTGGTACCCCTCTGGGCCTCAACTAGACCTGGTGACACTGGTCCTCAACTGGGCCTCACCGGGACCTAGTGAATATGCTCCCCACCTGAGCCTCATCTGGACCTGGTGACTCGGGTTCTACCTGGGCATCATCGGGTCATGGTTACTCTATTCCCCACTGGGACTGACCTGATCCTGGTAACTCTGGTCCTGACTTTTGGCTCTTCTGTACCAGGTGACTCTGGCTCCAACTGGGCCTCACCTGTATCTGTTGAATCTGATCCTAAGCATGGACTCACCTGACCTGATGTCTGTGGTGCCCATGGGACCTCACCTGGTCCTCATGTCTCTGGTCTCACCTGGGCCTCACCAGGACTTGGTGTCTCTCGTA
The DNA here is from genome assembly GCF_011100685.1 of Canis lupus familiaris. Taxonomy (NCBI): domain Eukaryota; kingdom Metazoa; phylum Chordata; class Mammalia; order Carnivora; family Canidae; genus Canis; species Canis lupus. Next base: position 259,411 of record NW_023330151.1, read on the forward strand.
CCCACCTGGGTAGCATCAGGATATGGTTACACTGTTCACTAACAGTGACCCAGCCGGACCTATTAACTCTGGTCTTCACCTGGGCCACACCTGTACATGGTGACACTGGTTCCCACCTGGGTCTCACCTGAACATGGTGAGTCGCATCCCCACAGGGTCCTCTCCTCTAACTGGTGATTCTCGTTCCCAAATGGACATCATGTGGACCTGGTGGCTGCAGTGATTCTACCTTCTCATGTACCTCGTGACTCTGGTCCCCACCAGGGCCTCACCGGGTCCTGGTGAGTGTGGTTGCCACCTGCACCTCACCTGGACCTGGTGATTCTGGTCTGCAACTGAGACTACCCTGGATCTGATGACTGGGGTCCCAACCTGGGCTTCACCTGGATTTGGGCACTCCGATTCCCATCTGGGACCTCACCTGGCCCTGTTGACCATGGTCCTCAACTGGGCAAAATTGGGACCCGGTGACTGTGTTCCACACCTGGACCTCACCTGGACCAGTTTACTCTGGTCCCCCTCTGGGTCTCACCGTTCTCTAGTGACTCTGAACCCCACTTTGGCCTGACTTAGACCTGCTGACCCTGTTTGCCACCTGCGCCTGACCTCGCACTGTTGACTCTGGTTCTTTCAAGGGCCTCCCCTGTACCTGGTGATCCTGGTGCCCACCTGGGCCTCACCTGGACCTGGTGACTCTTGTCACCACCGGGGACTCACTTGGACCTGGTTACAGTGTTCCACACTGGGCCTCAAGTAGAACTCTTGACCATGGTCCCCAAGCCTGCCTCGCATGGACCTGTTGCCTCTGATACCTACCGGCGCCTCACGTGTACCTGGTAACTCTGGTCCTCACCTGGGCCTCATCTGGACCTAGTGACTCTGGTACCCATCTGGGCTTCACCTGGATCTGGTGACTCAGGTCCCCACCTGGACCTCTCCTGGACCTGGTGACTCTCTTTCCAACATGGACCTCACCTGGATCTGGTGACTCTGGTCCTCAGTTTGGCCTCACCTGGACCTGGTGTCTCTCGTCCCCACTTTGACCTAACTCAGAACTGCTGAATCTTGCCCCACCTAAGTCGCACCCAGACCTGGTGACTCTTGTCCCCAGCTATGCCTCAATTCGACCTGATGAATCTGGTCCTCACGTGGGCCTCACATGGACCTGGGACTCAGCTGGATAGAGTGGCTCTGGTTCCCACAAGGGGCTCACCTGATACTGCTGAATGTGGTTTTATTCTATGTCTCACCAGGACCTAGTGATTCTGTTCCCCATCTGGGCCTGCATGGCCCTAGGGACTCTGGTCCTCACCTAGGCATCATTGGGTCCTGGATACTCTATTACACACCTGGACCTCACTTTGACCAGTGACCTCTTGTCCCATTCTGGGCCACAAACTAAACTGGTTACTCTGGTTACACTTTGGGCCTCACCCTTCCTGGTGACTCTGGTCCCCCCTTGGGCTTCACTTGGCCCTGGTGAATCTAGTCCTTAGCTGGTCCGCACCTGGATCTGGTGACTGGTCGCCACCTGCGCCTCACCTGGGCTTGGTGAATCCTGTTGCCATCTGCGCCTCCCCTGGACCTTGTGACAGTGGTCCCACCTGGACCTCACCTGGATCTGGTGGCTCTGGTTCCCATATGGGGCTCTCCTGGACCTGGTTCCTGTGGTCTCCATCTGGCCTCACCTGGAACACAATGACTCTGATCCATATTTGGGCCTCTCCTGGACCTGTTTACTCTGTCCTCACCTTGGCATTATTGGGACCTGGATACACTCTTATATACCTGGGCCTCAGCTGGACCTGGTGACTGTGGTCCCACCTGGCCTCAGCTGGACGAGGTGACTGGTTCGCACAGGGACCTCACCTGGACCTGGTGACTCAGGTCCTCATATGGGCATCATGGGACCTGGTTTCTCAGTTCCACATCGGGGCCTCACCTGGACCTAGTGATTCTCGTCCCCCTCTGGGCCTCACCCTGACGTGGTGACTCTGGTCCCCACCTGGATATCACCAGAACCGGGTGACTCTGGTTCCCCTCTGGGACTCACCCAAAGCTGGGGACACTGGTCCTCAACTGGGCCTCAACAGGACCTGATGAATCTACTCCTCACTTAGACCTCGTCTGGACCTGTGACTCTTTTCCCACCTGACATCAATGGGACATGGTTACTCTGTTCCCCAACTGGGCCTCACCTGGATATGATAACTTTGCTCCACACTTTGGCCTCAACTGGTTCTGATGAATCTGGTCCCCACACCTAGGCCTCAATCTGGACCTGGTAACTGTGGTCCCCACCTGGGTCTCTCCTGGACCTGGTGACTCTTGTTCCTACATGAAACACACCTGGACCTGGTGACTGTGGTGTTCTTGTAGACTCACATTTACCTAGTGACTCTGGTCCCCACTGGGCCTCACGTGGATCTGGTGACTCTGGCCTGCAGGATGGCCTCACCTGGACCTGGTGAGAGGGGATGCCACCTAGGACACACCCATACCTGGTGACTCAGGTCCCCACGTGTGCCTCCTGGACCTGGAGAATCTGGTCCTTACCTCGTCCTCTACTAGACCCGGTGACTCCGGTCACCACGTGGACCTCACCTGGACCTGGTGAGTGAATCTGGTCTCCATCTGGGCCTCACCCATTCCTGGTGACTTTGTTCCCCACCTGGACCTGATTGCTGTGGACTCTTTCTTGGCCTTACCTGGAACTGGTGGCTCTGATCCTATCTGCGCGTCACCGATACCTGGTGACTCTGGTCCTCACCTGGGCATCATTGGTACCTGGTGACGCTGTTCCACACCTGAGCCTCACCTGGACATGATGACTCTGGAACCTCTCTGGGCCTCAACCTGACCTGGTGACTCTTGTCCCCATCTGGATGTCAACTGGACCAGGTGATACTTGTACCACTCTAATACTCAACCAGATCTGGTGACTCTGGTCCTCAACTGGGCCTCACCTGGACCTAGTGAATATGCTCCAACTGGGCCTCATTTGGACCTGGTGACTCTGGTCCCTTCCTGGGCATCATCGGGACATGGTTCAGCTGCATGGCCTTCAGGTTGGCCTCACCTGGACCTGGTAACTCTGGTCCCTACCTGGGCATCATCGGGACATTGTTCCTCTACATGGCCTACAGGTTGGCCTCACATGGAGCTGGTGAGTGGGGTTGGCACCTGGGCCTCACACATACATGGTGACACAGCTCCCCAGTGGGCCCAGTTTGACCTGGTGATTCTCGTCCTTACCTGGTCCTCACCCGTACCTGGTAACTTTGGTCACCATCTGGGAATCACCTGGACCTGGTGAATCTGGTCCCCATCTGGTCGTCACCCAGTCCTGGTGACTTTGTTCCCCTCTGGACCTGATTGCTGTGGACTCCTTCTTGGCCTCAACTGGAAGTGGTGACTCTGATCCTACCTGGGCCTCACCCAGATCTGGTGACTCTGGTAATCACCTGTGGACCATTATGACCTGGATACTCTGTTAAACACCTGAGACTCACCTGGACATGATGACTTTGGATCCCCTCGGGGCCTCACCATGACATGTGACTCTGGTCCCCATCTGGATGTCACCTAGACCAGGTGAATCTGTTATCCCTCTAGGGCTCAAATAGACCTGGTGACACTGGTCCTCAACTGGGTGTCACCGAGACCTAGTGAATATGCTCCCCACCTGCGCCTCATCTGGACCTGGTGACGCTGGGTCTACCAGGGCATCATCGGGACATGGTTACTCTGTTCCCCACTGGGAATGACCTGATCCTGGTAACTCTGGTCCTGATTTTGGCCTCTTCTCTACCAGGTGACTGAGGCTCCACCTGGGCCTCACCTGTAACTGGTGACTCTGATCCAAAGCGTGGCCTCTCCTGACCTGGTGACTGTGGTCCCCATCGGGACCTACCCTGGACCTCATGTCTCTGGTCCCACCTGGGCCTCACCAGGACCTGGTGTCTCTGGTACCCACCTGGGTAGCATCAGGATATGGTTACACTGTTCACTAACAGTGACCAAGCCGACCCTATTAACTCTGGTCTTCACCTGGACCACACCTGGACATGGTGACACTGGTTCCCACCTGGGTCTCACCTGGAAATGGTGAGTCAGATACCCACCTGGTCCTAAACTATAACTGGTGATTCTCATTCCCACATGGACATCATGTGGACCTGGTGGCTGCGGTGTTTCTAGTTTGTCATGTACCTTGTGACACTGGTCCACACCAGGGCCTCACCGGGACCTGGTGATTGTGTTTACCACCTGCACCTCACCTGGACCTGGTGATTCTGGTCTGCACCTGAGACTACCCTGGATCTGGTGACTGTGGTCCCCACCTGGGCTTCACCTGGATTTGGGGACTCTGGTCCCCATCTGAGCCTCACCTGGCCCTGGTGACCATGGTCCTCAACTGGCCAAAATTGGAACGCGGTGACTGTGTTCCACAACTGGACCTCACCTGGACCACGTGACTCTGGTGCCCCTCTGGGTCTCACCATTCCCTAGTGACTGTGAACCCCACTCTCCCCTAACTTGGACCTGCTGACCCTGGTTGAAACCTGCGCCTGACCTCGAACTGTTGACTCTGGTTCTTTCAAGGGCCTCCCCTGTACCTGGTGTTCCTGGTCCCCACCTGGGCTTCACATGGATCTGGTGACTCAGTCCCCACCTGGACTTCACCTGGATCTGGTGACTCTGGACCCCACCTGGACCTCTCCTGGACCTCGTGACTCTCTTTCCAACATGGACCTCACCTGGATCTGGTGACTCTGGTCCTCAGTTTGGCCTCACCTGGTCCTGGTGTCTCTCGTCCCCACTTGGACCTAACTCAGAACTGCTGAATCTTGCCCCACCTAGGCCGCACCCAGACCTGGTGACTCTTGTCCCCAGCTATGCCTCAATTCGACCTGATGAATCTGGTCCTCACGTGGGACTCACCTGGTCCTGGTACTCAGCTCGATAGTGTGGCTCTGGTTCTCACAAGGGGCTCACCTGATACTGCTAAATGTGTTCTTATTCTATGCCTCACCAGGACCTAGTTATTCTGTTCCCCATCTGGGTCTGCATGGCCCTAGTGACTCTGGTCCTCACCCCGGCGTCACTGGGACCTGGATACTCTATTCCACACCTGGGCCTCTCTTTGACCAGGGACCTCTGGTCCCATTCTGGACCTCAAACTAAACTGGTTACTCTGGTTCCCCCTCTGGGCCTCACCCTGCCCTGGTGACTCTGGTCACCCGTTGTGCTTCACTTGGGCCTGGAGAATCTGGTCCTTAGCTGTTCCACACCTGAATCTGGTGACTGGTCGCCACCTGGGCCTCACCTGGACTTGGTGAATCCTGTTTCCTCATGCGCCTCACCTGGACCTTGTGACTGTGGTCCCACCAGGACCTCACCTGGACGAGGTGACTGGTTCCCACAGGGACCTCACCTGGACCTCGTGACTCAGGTCCTCATATGGGCAGCATTCACCTGGATTCTCAGTTCCACATCAGGGCTTCACCTGTTCCTAGTGATTCTCGTCCCGCTCTGGGCCTCAGCTCGATCTGGTGACTCTGGTCCTCAGTTTGGCCTCACCTGGACCTGGTTCTCTCGTCCCCATTTTGACCTAACTCAAAACTGCTGAATCTTGCCCCACCTAGGCCGCACCCAAACCTGGTGACTCTTGTCCCCAGCTATGCCTCAATTCGACCTAATGAATCTGGTCCTCACATGGGCCTCACATGGACCTGGGACTCAGCTGGATAGAGTGGCTCTGGTTCCAACAAGGGGCTCACCTGTTACTGCTGACTGTGGTCTTATTATATGCTTCACCAGGACCTAGTGATTCTGTTCCCCATCTGGGGCTGCATGGCCCTAGTGACTCTGGGCGTCACCCAGGCATCATTGGGACCTGGATACTCTATTCCACACCTCGGCCTCATTTTGACGAGGGACCTCTGGTCCCATTCTGGGCCTCAAACTAAACTGGTTACTCTGGTTCCCCCTCTGGGCCTCACCCTTACGTGGTGACTCTGGTCACCCATTGGTCTTCACATGGACCTGGTGAATCTGGTCCTTCGCTGGTCCGCACCTGTATGTGGCGACTGGTCGCCACATGGGTCTCACCTGGACTTGGTGAATCCTGTTGCCACCTGTGCCTCACCTGGACCTTGTGACTGTGGTCCAACCTGGACCTCACCTGGATCTGGTGGCTCTGGTTCCCATATGGGGCTCTCCTGGACCTGGTTCCTGTGGTCTCCATCTGGCCTCACCTGAAACACAATGACTCTGATCCATATTTGGGCCTCTCCTGGAACTGTTGACTCTGGTCCTTACGTGGGCATCATTGGGACCTGGATACTCTCTTATATACCTGGGACTCACCTGGCCCTGGTGACTGTGGTCCCACCTGGGCCTCACCTGGACGAGGTGACTGGTTCCCACAGGGACATCACCTGGACCTGGTGCTCAGGTTCTCATTTGGGCATTATGGGACCTTTTTTCTCAGTTGCACAAAGGGGCCTCATCTGAAACTAGTGATTCTCGTCCCCCTCTGGGCCTCACCCTGACGTGGTGAGTCTTGTCCCCACCTGGATATCACCAGAACCGGGTGACTCTGGGCCCCCTCTGGGACTCACCCAGAGCTGGGGACACTGGTGCTCATCTGGACGTCAACACGACATGGTGAATCTAGTCCTCATTTAGGCCTCGTCTGGACCTTGTGACTCTTTTCTCACTTGGCATCAATGGGACATGGTTACTCTGTTCCCCACATGGACATCACCTGGACATGATAACTTTGCTCCACACTTTGGCCTCAACTTGTCCTGATCAATTTGTTCCCCCCACCTAGGCCTCAATCTGGACCTGGTGACTATGGTCCCCACCTGGGTCTCACCTGGACCTGGTGACTCTCGTTCCCACATGAACCACACCTGGACCTGGTGACTGTGGTGTTCTTGTAGACTCACATTTATCTGGTGACTCCGGTCCCCACTGGGGCCTCACCTGGATCTGGTGACTCTGGCCTGCAAGTTGGCCTCACCTGGACCTGGTGAGTGGGGATGCCACCTGGGCCTCACCCTTACCTGGTGACTCAGGTCCCCACGTGGGCCTCTTGGACCTGGTGAATCTTGTTCTTACCTGGTCCTCTCCCACACCCAGGGACTCTGGTCACCATCTGGGCCTCACCTGGACCTGGTGAATCTGGTCCTCATCTCGGCCTCACACAGTCCTGGTGACTTTGTTCCCCACCTGGGCCTGATTGATGTGGACTCTTTCTTGGCCTCACCTGGTACTGGTGACTCCGATCCTATCTGCGCGTCACCGAGATCTGGTGACTCTGGTCCTACCCTGGGCATCATTGGTACCTGTTGACTCTGTTCCACACCTGAGTCTCACCTGGACATGATGACTCTGGAAACTCCCTGTGTGTCACCCTGACCTGGTGACTCTGGTCTCCATCTGGATGTCACCTGGGTCAGGTGATTCTGGTACCCCTCTAGGACTCAACCAGATCTGGTGTCTCTGGTCCTCAACTGGGCCTCACCGGGACCTAGTGAATATGCCCCATCTGGTCCTCATTTTGATTTTTTTTTATTTATTTATTCATAGAGATGCAGAGAGAGAGAGAGAGAGAGAGAGAGAGAGAGAGAGAGAGGCAGAGACACAGACAGAGGGAGAAGCAGACTCCATGCAGGGAGCCTGACGTGGGACTCGATCCAGGGTCTCCAGGATCACGCACTGGGCTGCAGGCGGCGCTAAACCGCTGCGCCACCGGGGTTGCCCCTGGTCCTCATTTTGACCTGGTGACTCTGGTCCCTACCTGGGCATCATAGGGATATGGTTCCACTGCATGGCCTGCAGGTTGGCCCCACCTGGACCTGGTAACTCTGGTCCCCACCTGGGCATCATCGGGACATGTTTCCACTGCATGGCCTGCAGGTTGGCCTCACCTGGACCTGGTAACTCTGGTCCCTACCTGGGCATCATCGGGACACGGTTCCTCTCCATCACCTGCAGGTTGGCCTCACCTGGACCTGGTGAGTGGTGTTGCCAATTGTGCCTCACCCGTACATGGTGACACAGGTCCCCACGTGGGCCTCAATTGGACCTGGTGAATCTGTTCCTTACCTGGTCCTTCCCCGGAACTGGTACCTCTGGTCACCACCTGGGAATCACCTGGGCCTCGTGAATCTGGTCCCCATCTGGCCTCACCCAGTCCTGGTGACTTTGTTCCCCACATGGACCTGATTGCTGTGGACGCCTTCTTGGCCTCACCTGGAACTGGTGACTCGGATCCTATCTGCGCATCACCCAGACCTGGTGAATCTGGTCCTCAACTGGGCATCATTGGTACCTGGTGACTCTGTTCCACACCTGAGCCTCACCTGGACATGATGACTCTGGAACCTCTCTGGGCCTCACCCTGACCTGGGGACTCTGGTCCCCATCTCGATGTCACCTGAACCAGGTGATTCTGGTACCCTTATAGGGCTCAACCAGATCTGGTGTCTCTGGTCCTCAACTGGGCCTAACCTAGAACTAGTTAATATGCTCCATCTGGGCCTCATTTGGACATGGTGATTCTGATCCCTACCTCGGCATTACCGGGACATGGTTCCACTGCATGGCCTGCTGGTTGGCCTCACCTGGACCTGGTAACTCTGGTCGCTACCTGGGCATCATCGGGACATGGTTCCTCTGCATGGCCTGCAGGTTGGCCTCATCTTCACCTGGTGAGTGGGGTTCCCACCTGGGTCTTACCCATGCCTGGTGACACAGGTCCCCACGTGGGCCTCACTTGACCTGGTGAATGTGGTCCTTACCTAGTCCTCACCCGGAACTGGTAAATCTGGTCACCACCTGGGCCTCACCTGGACTTGGTGAATCCTGTTGCCACCTGCGCCTCACCTGGACCTTCTGACTGTGGTCCCACCTGGACCTCACCTGGATCTGGTGGCTCTGGTTCCTATATGGGGCTCTCCTGGACCTGGTTCCTGTGGTCTCCATCTGGCCTCACCTGGAACACAATGACTCTGATCCATATTTGGGCCTCTCCTGGACCTGTTGACACTGGTCCTTACCTGGGCAACATTGGGACCTGGATACTCTCTTATATACCTGGGCCTCACCTGGACCTGGTGACTGTGGTCCCACCTGGGCCTCACCTGGACGAGGTGACTGGTTCCCACAGGGACCTCACCTGGACCTGGTGATTCAGGTCCTCATATGGGCATCATGGGACCTGGGTTCTCAGTTACACATCGGGGCCTCACCTGGACCTAGTGATTCTCGTCCCCGTCTGGGCCTCACCCTGACGTGGTGACTCAGGTCCCCACCTGGATATCACCAGAACCGGGTCACTCTGGTCCACCTCTGGGACTCTCCCGGACCTGGGGACACTGGTCCTCAACTGGGCCTCAACAGGACCTGGTGAATCTACTCCTCACTAAGGCCTCGTCTGGACCTTGTGACTCTTTTCCCACCTGGCATCTTTGGGACATGGTTACTCTGTTCCCCACCTGGGCCTCACATGGACATGATAACTTTGCTCCACACTTTGGCCTCAACTGGTCCTGATGACTCTGGTCCCCCGACCTAGACCTCAATCTGGACCTGGTGACTGTGGTCCCCACCTGGGTCTCACCTGGACCTGGTGACTCTCGTTCCCACATGAACCACACCAGGATCTCTTGACTGTGTTGTTCTTGTAGAATCACTTTTAACTGGTGACTCCAGTCCCCACTCGGTCCTCACGTGGATCGGGTGACTTGGCCTGGAGGTTGGCCTCACATGGACCTGGTTAGTGGGGATGCCACTTGGGACTCACCCATACCTGGTGACTCAGGTCTCCACGTTGGCCTCCTGGACCTGGTGAATCTGGTCCTTACCTGGTCCTCTCCCAGACCCGGGGACTCTGGTCACCACCTGGGCCTCACCTCGACCTGGTGAATCCGACCCCATCTTGGCCTCACTCAGTCCTGGTGACTTTGTGCCCCACCTTGACCTGATTGCTGTGGACTCTTTCATGGCCTCACCTGGACATGGGGACTCTGATCCTACCTGCGTGTCACCCAGACCTGGTGACTCTGGTCCTCTCCTGGGCATCATTGGTACCCGGTGACTCTGTTCCACACCTGAGCCTCACCTGGACATGAGGCTCTGGCCTCTGGAACCACTCTGGGCCTAACCCTGACCTGGTGACTCTGGTCTCCATCTGGATGTCACATGGACCAGGCGATTCTGGTACCCCTCTAGGCCTGAACCAGTTCTGGTGACTCTGGTCCTCAACTGGGCCTCACCTGGACCTATTGAATATGCTCCATCTGGGCCTCATTTGGACCTGGTGACTCTGGTCCCTACCTAGGCATCATCGGGACATGGATCCACTGCATGGCCTGCAGGTTGGCCTCAGCTGTACCTGCTAACTCTGGTCCCTACCTGGGCATCACCGGGACACGGTTCCTCTGCATGGCCTCCAGGTTGGCCTCACCTGGACCTAGAGACTGGGGTTGCCACCTGGGCTCACCCATACCTGGTGACACAGGTCCCCACGTGGGCCTCACTTGGACCTGGTGAATCTGGTCCTTATGGTCCTCACCCGGACCTGGTAATCCTGGTCACCACCTGGGAATCACCTGGACAGGGTGAATCTGGTCCCCATCTGGGCCTCAACAGTCCTGTTGACTTTCTTCCCCACCTGGACCTGATTGCTGTGGACTCCTTCTTGGCCTCAACTGGAACTGGTGACTCTGATCCTAACTGAGCCTCACCCAGATCTGGTGACTCTGGTCCTCACCTGTGGACCATTATGACCTGGATACTTTGTTACACACCTGAGCCTCACCTGGACATGATGACTCTGGATCCCCTCTGGGCCTCAGCCTGACATGGTGACTCTGGTCCGCATCTGGATGTCACCTAGACCAGGTGAATCTCGTACCCCTCTAGGCCTCAACTAGACCTGGTGACTCTGGTCCTCAACAGGGCCTCAACGAGACCTAGTGAATATGCTCCCCACCTGCGCCTCATCTGGACCTGGTGACGCTGGTTCTATCTGGGCATCATCGGGACATGGTTACTCTGTTCCCCACTGGGACTGACCTGATCCTGGTAACTCTGGTCCTGACTTTGGCCTCTCTTTACCAGGTGATTCTGGCTCTAACTGGGCCTCACCTGTAACTGGTGACTCTGATTCTAAGCATGGCCTCACCTGACCTGGTGACTGTGGTTCCCATAGGGACCTCACCTGGACCTCATGTCTCTGGTCCCACCTGGGCCTCACCAGGCCCTGGTGTCTCTGGTACCCACCTGGTTAGCATCAGGATATGGTTACACTGTTCACTAACAGTGACCCAGCCGGACCTATTAACTCTGGTCTTCACCTGGACCACACCTGGACATGGTGTCACTGTTTCCCACCTGGGTCTCACCTGGATATGGTGAGTCGGATCCCCACATGGTCCTCACCTGTAACTGGTGATTCTCGTTCCCACATGGATATCATGTGGAACTGTTGGCCGCAGTGTTTCTAGCATCTTTTTTTTTAATTTTTAATTATTTATGATAGTCACAGAGAGAGATAGAGGCAGAGACACAGACAGAGGGAGAAGCAGGAACCATGCACCAGGAGCCCGACGTGGGATTCGATCCCGGGTCTCCATGATCGCGCCCGGGGCCTAAGGCAGGCGCCAAACCGCTGCGCCACCCAGGGATCCCATCTGTTTGTAGCTTCTCATGTACCTCGTGACTCTGGTCCCCACCAGTGCCTTACCGGGACCGGGTGAGTTTGGTTGCCACCTGCACCACACCTGGACCTGGTGATTCTGGTCTGCACCTGAGACTATCCTGGATCTGGTGACTGTGGTCCCCACCTGGACTTCACCTAGCCCTGTTGACCATGGTCCTCATCACGGAAAAATGGCACCCGGTGACTGTGTTCCACACCTGGACCTCACCTGGAGCAGGTGACTCTGTTCCCCCTGTGGGTCTCACCGTGCTCTAGTGACTGTGAACCCCACTTTGGCCTGACTTGGACCTGCTGACCCTGGTTGCCACCTGTGCGTTACCTCGAACTGTTGACTCTGGTTCTTTCAAGGGCCTCCCCTGTACCTGGTGATCCTGGTTCCCACCTGGGCCTCACCTGGGCCTGGTGACTCTTGTCACCACCGGGGACTCACCTGGACCAGGTTACAGTGTTACACACTGGGCCTCAAGTAGAACTCTTGACCATGGTCCCCAAGCCTGCCTCACATGGACCAGTTGCCTCTGATACCTACCAGCGCCTCACGTGTACCTGGTAACTCTGGTCCTCACCTGGGCCTCATCTGGACCTAGTGACTCTGGTCCCCACCTGGGCTTCACCTGGATCTGGTGACTCTGGTCCCCACCTGGCCTTCACCTGGATCTGGTGACTCTGGTCCCCACCTGGACCTCTCCTAGACCTGGTGACTCTCTTTCCAACATGGGCCTCACCTGGATCTGGTGACTCTGGTCCTCAGTTTGGCCTCACCTAGACCTGGTGTCTCTCGTCCCCACTTTGACCTAACTCAGAACTGCAGAATCTTGCCCCACCTAGGCCGCACGCAGACCTGGTGACTCTTGTCCCCATCTATGCCTCAATTCGACCTGATGAATCTGGTCCTCACGTGGGCCTTAGATGGACCTGGGACTCAGCTGGATACAGTGGCTCTTGTTCCCACAAAGGGCTCACCTGATATTGGTGACTGGGGTCTTTTTCTATGCCTCACCAGGACCTAGTGATTCTGTTCCCCTTCTGGGCCTGCATGGCCCTAGTGACTCTGGTCCTCACCCAGGCATCATTGGGACCTGGATACTCTATTCCACACCTGGGACTCACTTTGACCAGGGACCTCTGGTCCCATTCTGGGCCTCAAACTAAACTGGTTACTCTGGTTCCCCCTCTGGGACTCACCCTTACCTGGTGAATCTGGTCACGCCTTGGGCTTCACTTTGGCCTGGTGAATCTGGTCCTTAGCTGGTACTCACCTGGATCTGGTGACTGGTCGCCACCTGGGCCTCACCTGGACCTGGTGAATCTCTTCCCCATCTGGGCCTCACCCAGTCCTGGTGACTTTGTTCCCCACCTGGACCTGATTGCTTTGGACACTTTCTTGGCCACACCTGGAAGTGGTGATTCTCGTTCCCACATGGACATCATGTGGACCTGGTGGCTGCAGTGTTTCTAGCTTCTCATGTACCTCGTGATTCTGGTCCCCACCAGGGCCTGAAAGGGACCTGGTGAGTGTGGTTGCCACCTGCACCACACCTGGAACTGATGATTCTGGTCTGCACCTGAGACTACCCTGGATCTGGTGACTGTGGTCCCCACCTGGGCTTCACCCGGATTTGGGGACTCCGGTCCCCATCCGGGCCTCAACTGTACCTGTTGACCATGGTCCTCAACTGGGCAAAATTGGGACCCGGTGACTGTGTTCCACAACTGGACCTCTCCTGGACCACATGACTCTGGTCCCCCTCTGGGTCTCACCGTGCCTTCGTGACTGTGAACCCCACTTTGGCCTGACTTGGACCTGCTGACCCTGGTTGCCACCTGCGCCTGACCTCGAACTGTTGACTCTGGTTCTTTCAAGGGCCTCCCCTGTACCTGGTGATCCTGGTCCCCACCTGGGCCTCACGTGGACGTGGTGACTCTAGTCAACACCGCGGACTCACCTGGACCTGCTTACTGTGTTCCACACCTCTGCCTCAAGTAGACCTATTGACCATGGTCCCCATGCCGGCCTCACATGGACATATTGACTCTAATCCCCACCGGGGCCTCATGTGTACCTGGTAATTCTGGTCCTCACCTGGGCCTCATCTGGACCTAGTGACTCTGGTCCCCACCTGGGCTTCACCTGGAACTGGTGGCTCTGGTCCCCACCTGGGTTTCACCTGGAACTGGTGACGCTCTTTCCAACATGGACATCACTTGGTGAATCTGGTCCTTAGCTGGTCCACATTAGGATCTGGTGACTGGTCGCCACCTGGGCCTCACCTGGACTTGGTGAATACTGTTGCCACCTGCGCCCCCCCTGGAACTTGTGACTGTGGTCCCACCAGAACCTCACCTGGATCTGGAGGCTCTGGTTCCCATAAGGGGCTCTCCTGGACCTGGTTCTTGTGGTCTCCATCTAGCCTCACCTGGAACACAATGACTCTGATCCATATTTGTGCCTCTCTTGGACCTGTGGACTCTGGTCCTTACCTGGGCATCATTGGGACCTGGATACTCTCTTATATACCTGGGCGTCACCTGGACCTGGTGACTGTGGTCCCACCTGGGCCTCACCTGGATGAGGTCACTGGTTCCCACAGGGACCTCACCTGGACCTGTTGACTCAGGTCCTCAAATGGGCATCATGGGACCTGTTATCTCAGTTCCAAATCGGGGCCTCACCTGGACCTAGTGATTCTCGTCCCCCTCTGGGCCTCACCCTGACCTGTTGACTCTGGTCCTCATCTGGATATCACAAGAACCGGGTGACTCTGGTCCCCCTTTGGGACTCACCCGGAGCTGGGGAGACTGGTACTCAACTGGGTCTCAACACGATCTGGTGAATCTACTCCTCACTTAGGCCTCGTCTGCACCTTGTGACTCTTATCCCACCTGGCATCAATGGGATATGGTTACTCTGTTCCCCACCTGGGCCTCACATGGACATGATAACTGTTCTCCGCACTTTGGCCTCAACTGGTCCTGATGACACTGGTCCCCCCACCTAGGCCTCAATCTGGACCTGGTGACTGTGGTCCCCACCTGGGTCTCACCTTGACCTGTTGCCTCTCGTTCCCACATGAACCACACATGGACCTGGTGACTGTGGTGTCCTTGTAGACTCACATTTACCTGGTGACTCCGTTCCCGTCTAGGGCCTCACCTGGATCTGGTGACTCTGGCCTGCAGGTTGGCTTCACCTGGAATTGGTGAGTGGGGTAGTCACCTGGGCCTCACCCATACCTGGTGACTCAGGTCCCTACGTGGGCCTCTTGGACCTGGTGAATCTAGTACTTACCTGGTCCTCTCCCCGACCCGGGGACTCTGGTCACGACCTGGGCCTCACCTGGACCTGGTGAATCTGTTCCATATCTTGGCCTCACCGAGTCCTGGTGACTTTGTTCCCCACTTGGACCTGATTGCGGTGGACTCTATTTCCCTCACCTGGAACTGGTGACTCTGATCCTATCTGCGCGTCACCCAGATCTGGTGACCCTGGAACTCACCTGGGCATCATTGGTACCTGATTACTCTGTTCCACACCTGAGCCTCACCTGGACATGATGACTCTGGTACCTCTCTGGGCCTCACCCTGACCTGGTGACTCTGGTCCCCATCTGTATGTCACCTGGACCAGGGGATTCTGGTACCCCTCTAGGCCTCAACCAGATCTGGTGACTCTGGTCCTCAACTGGGCCTCACCTGGACCTAGTGAATATACTCGATGTGGGCCACATTTGGACCTGGTGACTCTGCTCCCTACCTGGGCATCATCGGGACATGGTTCCACTGCATGGCCTGCAGGTTGGCCTCACCTGGACCTGGTAACTCTGGTCCCTACCTGGGCTTCATCGGGACACCGTTCCTCTGCATGGCCTGCAGGTTGGCCTCACCTGGACCTGTTGAGTGGGGTTTCCACATGGGCCTCACACATACCTGGTGACATAGGTCCCCAAGTGGGCCTCACTTGGACCTGGTGAATCTGATCCTTACCTGGTCCTCACCCAGAACTGGTAACTCTGGTCACCACCTGGGCATCACCTGAACAGGGTGAATCTGGTCCCCATCTGGGCCTCCCCCAGTCCTGATGACTTTGTTCCCCACCTGGAACTGATTGCTGTGGAATCCTTCTTGGCCTCACCTGGAACTGGTGACTCTCATCCTAACTGGGCCTAACTCAATCTGCTAACTCTTGTCCTCCCCTGTGGACCATTATGAACTGGATACTCTGTTCCACAACTGAGCCTCACCTGGACATGATGACTCTGGATCCACTCTGGGCCTCACCCTGACGTGGTGACTCTGGTCCTCATGTGGATGTCACCAAGACCAGGTGAATCTGGTACCCCTCTAGGCCTCCACTAGACCTGGTGACTCTGGTCCTCAACTGGGCCTCACCGGGACCTAGTGAATATGCTCCCCAACTGTGCCTGGTAACTCTGGTTCTACCTGGGCATCATCGGGACATGTTTACTGTATTCCCCACTGGGACTGACCTGATCCTGGTAACTCTGGTCCTGATTTGGCCTCTTCTGTACCAGGTGACTCTGGATCCACCTTGGGTTCACCGGTAACTGGTGACTCTGATCCTAAGCATGGCCTCACCTGACCTGGTGACTGTGGTTCCCATCGGGACCGCACCTGGACCTCATGTCTCTGGTCTCAACTGGGCTTCACCAGGACCTGGTGTCTCTGGTACCCACCTTGGTAGCATCAGGATACGGTTACACTGTTCACTAACAGTGACCCAGCCGGACCTATTAACTCTGCTCTTCACCTGGGCCACACCTGGACATGGTGACACTGGTTCCCACCTGGGTCTCACCTGGACATGGTGAGTCGGATCCAAAACTGGTCCTCCCCTGTAACTGGTGATTCTCGTTCCCACATGGACATCCTGTGGACCTGGTGGCTGCAGTGTTTCTAGCTTCTCATGTACCTCGTGACTCTGGTCCCCACCAGGGCCTCACAGGGACCTGGTGAGTGTGGTTGCCACCTGCACCTCAAGTGGACCTGGTCATTCTGGTCTGCACCTGAGACTACCCTGGATCTCGTGACTATGGTCCCCACCTGGGCTTCACCTGCTTTGGGGACTCCGGTCTCCATCTGAGCCTCACCTGGCCCTGTTGACCATGGTCCTCAACTGGGCAAAATTGGGACCCGGTGACTGTGTTCAACAACTGGACCTCACCTGGACCAGGTGATTCTGGTCTCCCTCTGGGTCTCACCGAGCCCTAGTGACCGTAAACCCAACTTTGCCCTGACTTGGACCTGCTGACCCTGGTTACCACCTGTGCCTCACCTCGAACTGTTGACTCTGGTACTTTCAAGGGCCTCCCCTGTATCTTGTGATCCTGGTCCCCACCTGGGTCTCACCTGGACGTGGTAACTCATGTCACAACCGCGTACTCACCTGGAGCTGCTTACTGTGTTCCACATCTGGGCCTCAAGTAGACTTGTTGACCATGGTCCCCAAGCCGGCCTCACATGGACCTGTTGCCTCTGATCCCCACCGGGGCCTCACGTGTACCTAGTAACTCTGGTCCTCACCTGGGCCTCATCTGGACCTATTGACTCTGGTCCCCACCTGGGCTTCACCTGGATCTGGTGACTCTGGTCCCCTCCTGTACTTCACCTGGATCTGGTGACTCTGGTCCCCACCTGGAACTCTCCTGGACCTGGTGACTCTCTTTCCAACATGGACCTCACCTGGATCTGCTGGCTCGGGTCCTCAGTTTGGCCTCACCTGGACCTGGTGTCTCTCGTCCCCACTTTGAACTAACTCAGAACTGCTGAATCTTGCCCCACCTAGGCCGCACCCAGACCTGGTGACTCTTGTCCCCAGCTATGCCTCAATTTGCCCTAATGAATCTGGTCCTCACGTGGGCCTCACATGGACCTGGGACTCAGCTGCATAAAGTGGCTCTGGTTCCCACAAGGGGCTCACCTGAATCTGGTGACTGTGGTCTTATTCTATGCCTCACCAGGACCTAGTGATTCTGCTCCCCATCTGGGCCTGCATGGCCCTAGTGACTCTGGTCCTCAACCTGGAATCATTGGGAACTGGATACTCTATGCCACACCTGGGCCTCACTTTGACCAGGGACCACTGGTCCCATTCTGGGCCTCAAACTAAACTGGTTACTCTGGTATCCCCTCTGGGCCTCACCCTTACCTGGTGACTCTGGTCACCCTTGGGCTTCACTTGTACCTGGTGAATCTGGTCCTTAGCTGGTCCGCACCTGGATCTGGTGACTGGTCGCCACCTGGGTCTCACCTGGACTTGGTGAATCCTGTTGCCACCTGCACCTCACCAGGACCTTGTGACTGTGGTCCCACCTGGACCTCACCTGGATCTGGTGGCTCTGGATCTCATATGGGGCTCTCCTGGACCTGGTTCCTGTGGTCTCCATCTGGCCTCACCTGGAACACAATGACTCTGATCCATATTTGGTCCTCTCCTGGACCTGTTGACTCTTGTCCTTACCTGGGCATCATTGGGACCTGGATACTCTCTTATATACTAGGGCCTCACCTGGACCTTGTGACTGTGTTCCCACCTGGGCCTCACCTGGACGAGGTGACTGGTTCCCACAGGGACCTCACCTGGATCTGGTGACTCAGGTCCTCATATGGATATCATGGGACCTGGTTTCTGAGTTCCACATCGGGGCCTCACCTGGACCTAGTGATTCTCGTTCCCCTCTGGGCCTCACCCTGACGTGCTGACTCTGGTCCCCCCCTGGATATCACCAGAACCGGGTGACTCTGGTCCCCCTCGGGACTCACCCGGAGCTGGGGTCACTGGTCCTCAACTCAGCCTCAACAGGACCTGGTGAATCTACTCCTCACTTAGGCCTCGTCTGGACCTTGTGACTCTTTTCCCACCTGGCAACAATGGGACATGGTTACTCTGTTCCGCACCTGGGCCTCACATGGACATGATAACTTTGCTCCGAACTTTGGCCTCAACTGGTCCTGATGACCTTAGTCCCCCAACCGAGGCCTCAATCTGGACCTGGAGACTGTCGTCCCCACGTGGGTCTCACCTGGACCTGGTGACTCTCGTTCCCACATGAACCACACCTGGACCTGGTGACTGTGGTGTACTTGTAGACTCACATTTACCTGGTGAATCCGGTCCCCACTAGGGCCTAACCTGTATCTTGTGACTCTGGCCTGCAGGTTGGCCTCACCTGGACTTGGTTAGTGGGATGCCACCTGGGCCTCACACATACCTGGACTCAGGTCCCCACGTGGGCCTCTTGGACCTGGTGAATCTGGCCCTTACCTGGTCTTCTCCCAGACCCGGGGAATCTGGTCACAACCTGGGCCTCATGTGGACCTGGTGAATCTGGTCCCCATCTGGCCTAACCCAGTCCTGGTGACTATGTTTCCCACCTGGAACTGATTGCTCTGGACTCTTTCTTGGCCTCACTTGGAACTGGTGACTCTGATCCTATCTGTGCGTCACCGAGACCTGGTGACTCTGGTCCTCACCTGGGCATCATTGGTACCTGGTTACTCTGTTCCACACCTGAGCCTCACCTGGACATGATGTCTCTGGGACCTCTCTGGGCCTCACCCTGACCTGGTGATCTGGTCCCCATCTGGATGTCACCTGGACCAGGGGATTTTGGAACCCCTCTAGGCCTCAACCAGATCTGGTGACTCTTGTCCTCAATTGGGCCTCATCTGGACCTAGTGAATATGCTCCATCTGGGCCTCATTTGGACATGGTGACTCTGGTCACTCACTGGGCATTATCGGGAAATGGTTCCACTGCATGGCCTGCTGGTTTGCCTCACCTGGACCTGGTAACTCTGGTCCCTACCTGGGCATCATCAGGACATGGTTCCTCAGCATGGCCTGCAGGTAGGCCTCATCTTGACCTGGTGAGTGGAGTTCCCACCTGGGTCTTACCCATGCCTGGTGACACAGGTCCCCACGTGGGCCTCACTTGGACCTGGTGAATTTGGTCCTTACCTAGTCCTCACCCGGAACTGGTAAATCTGGTCACCACCTGGGAATCACCTAGACCTGGTGACTTTGTTCCCCACCTGGACCTGATTGCTGTGGACACCTTCTTGGCCTCACCTGGAAGTGGTAACTCTGATCCTAACTGGGCCTTTCCCAGATCTGGTGACTCTGGTCCTCACCTTCGGACAATTATGACCTGGATACTCTGTTCCACACCTGAGCCTCACCTGGACATGATGACTCTGGATCCCCTCTGGACCTCACCCTGACATGGTTACTCTGGTCCCCATCTGGATGTCACCTAGACCAGGTGAATCATGTACCCCTCTGGGCCTCAACCAGATCTGGGGCCTCTGGTCCTCAACTGGGCCTCACCTGGACCTAGTGAATATGCTCCATCTGTGCCTCATTTGGACCTGGTGACTCTGGTCCCTACGTGGGCAACATCGGGACATGGTTCCACTGCATGGCCTGCAGGTTGGCCTCTTCTTGACCTGGTACCTCTGGTCCCTACCTGGGCATCATCGGGACACGGTTCCTCTGCATGGCCTGCAGGTTGGCGTAACCTGGACCTCGTACCTCTGGTCCCTACCTGGGCATCATCGGGACACGGTTCCTCTGCATGGCCTGCAGATAGGCCTCACCTGGCCCTGGAGAGTGGGCTTGCCATCTTGGCCTCACCCATACCTGGTGACACAGGTCTCACGTGGGCCTCACTTGGAACTGGTGAATCTGGTCCTTACCTGGTCCTCACCCGGAACAGGTAACCCTTGTCACCACCTGGGAATCACCTGGACCTGGTGAATCTGGTCCCCATCTGGGCCTCACCCAGTCCTGGTGACTTTGTTCCCCACCTGGAGCTGATTGCTTTGGACTCTTTCTTGGCCTCACCTGGAACTGGTGACTCTTATCCTCTCTGCGCGTGACTCAGGCCTGGTGAATCTGGTCCTCACCTGGGAATCATTGGTACCTGGTGACTCTGTTCCACACCTGAGCCTCACCTGGACATGATGACTCTGAAACCTCTCTGGGCCTCATCCTGACCTGGTGACTCTGGTCCCCATCTGGATGTCACCTGGACCAGGTGATTCTGGTACCCCTCTAGGGCTCAACCAGATCTGGTGTCTCTGGTCCTCAACTGGGACTCGGCTGGACTTAGTGAATTTGCTCCATCTTGGCCTCATTTGGACCTGGTTACTCTGTTCCCTACCTGGGCATCATGGGGACCTGGTTCCACTGCATGGCCTGCAGGTTGTCCTCACCTGGACCTGGTAACTCTGGTCCCTACCTTGGCATTATCGGGACCCGGTTACTTTGCATGGCCTGCAGGTAGGCCTCCACTGGACCTGGTGAGTGGGGTTGCCACTTGGGCCTCACGCATACCTGGTGACACAGGCCCCTACGTGGGCCTGACTTGGACCTGGTGTATCTGGTAATTCTGGTCACCACCTGGGAATCACCTGGACCTGGTGAATCTGGTAACTCTGGTCACCACCTGGGAATCACTTGGACCTGGTGAATCTGTGTCCCCATCTGGGCCTTACCCAGTCCTCGTGACTTTTTTTCCCACCTGGACCTGATTGCTGTGGACTCCTTCTTAGCCTCACCTGGAACTGTTGACTCTGATCCTAACTGGCCCTCACCCAGATCTGTTGACTCTGGTCCTCACCTGTGGACCATTATGACCTGGATACTCTGTTCCACACCTGAGCCTCACCTGGACATGATGACACTGGATCCCCTCTGGGCCTCTCCCTGACATGGTGACTCTGGT
The DNA here is from genome assembly GCF_011100685.1 of Canis lupus familiaris. NCBI lineage: Eukaryota > Metazoa > Chordata > Mammalia > Carnivora > Canidae > Canis > Canis lupus. The sequence goes on from NW_023330151.1 coordinate 280,896, forward strand.
CCCCTTCTGGAAGGCACCTAGTCCAGGTGAATCTGGTACCCCTCTATGCCTCAACTAGACCTGGTGACTCTGGTCCTCTACTGGGCCTCAACGGGACGTAGTGAATATGCTCCCCACCTTCGCCTCATCTGGACCTGGTGACTATGGCTCCACCTGGGCCTCACCTGTAACTGGTGACTCGGATCCTAAGCATGGCCTCACCTGACCTGGTGTCTGTGTTTCCCATCGGGACCTCATGTCTCTGGTCCTCATGTCTCTCGTCCTCATGTCTCTGGTCCCACCTGGGCCTCACCAGGACCTGGTGTCTCTTGTACCCACCTGGGTAGCATCAGGATATGGTTACACTCTTCACTAACAGTGACCCAGCCGGACCTATTAACTCTGGTCTTCACCTGGGCCACACCTGGATATGGTGGCACTGGTTCCCTCTTGGGTCTCACGTGGACATGTGATTCAGATCCCTGCCTGATCCTCACCTGTAACTGGTGATTCTCGTTCCCACATGGACATCATGTGGATCTGGTGGCTGCAGTGTTTCTAGCTTCTCATGTACCTCGTGACTCTGGTCCCCACCAGGGCCTCACCGGTACCTGTTGTGTGTGGTTGCCACCTGCACCTCACCTGGACCTGGTGATTCTGGTCTGCGCCTGAGACTACCCTGGATCTGGTGACTGTTGTCCCCACCTGGGCTTCACCTGGATTTTGGGCTCTCGTTCCCATCTGAGGCTCACCTGGCCCTGTTGACCATGGTCCTCAACTGGGCAAAATTGGGACCCGGTGACTGTGATCCACAACTGGACCTCACCTGGACCAGGTGACTCTGGTCCCCCTCTGGGTGTCACCGTGCCCTAGTGACTGTGAACCCCACTTTGGCCTGACTTGGACCTGCTGACCCTGGTTGCCACCTGCGCCTGACCTCGAACTGTTGACTCTGGTTCTTTCAAGGGCCTCCCCTGGACGTGGTGATCCTGGTGCCCACATGGGCCTGACCTGGACCTGGGGACTCTTGTCACCACCGGGAACTCACCTGGACCTGCTTACGGTGTTCCACACCTGGGCCTCAAGTAGACCTGTTGACCATGGTCTCCAAGCCAGCCTCACATGGACATGTTGCCTCTGATCCCCACCGGGGCTTCACGTGTACCTGGTAACTCTGGTCCTCATCTGGGTCTCATCTGGACCTAGCGACTCTGGTCCCTACCTGGGCTTCACCTGGATCTGGTGACTCTGGTCCCCACATGGACTTCACCTGGATCTTCTGACTCTGGTCCACACCTGGACCTGACCTGCATCTGGTGACTCTGGTCCTCAGTTTGGCCTCATCTGGATCTGACATCTCTCGTCCCCACTTTGACCTAACTCAGAACTGCTGAATCTTGCCCCACCTCGGCCGCACCCAGACTTGGTGACTCTTGTCCCCAGCTATGCCTCAATTCGACCTGATGAATCTGCTCCTCACGTGGGCCTCACATGGACCTGGGACTCAGCTGGATAGAGTGGCTCTGGTTCCCACAAGGGGCTCACCTGATATAGCTGACTGTGGTCTTATTCTATGCCTCACCTGGTCCTAGCGATTCTGTTCCCATCTGGGCCTGCATGGCCCTAGTGACTCTGGTCCTCACCCAGGAATCATTAGGACCTGGATACTCTATTCCACACCTGTGCCTCACATTGACCATGGACCTCTCGTCCCATTCTGGGACTCAAACTAAACTAGTTACTGGTTCTTCTTTGGGCCTCACCCTTACCTGGTAACTCTGGTCACCCTTTGGGCTTCACTTCACCAGATGAACCACACCTGGACCTGGTGACTGTGGTGTTCTTGTATACTCACATGAACCTGGTGACTCCAGTCCCCACTAGGGCCTCACCTGGATCTGGTGACTCTGGCCCGCCGGTTTGCCTCACCTAGACCTGGTGAGTGGGGTTGCCACCTAGGCCTCACACATAGCTGGTGACTCAGGTCCCCACGTGAGCCTCTTGGACCTGGTGAATCTGGTCGTTACCTGGTCCTTTCCGAGACCCGGGGACTCTATCCCCACCTGGGCCTCACCTGGACCTGGTGAATCTTGTCCCCATCTGGGTCTCACCCTGGTCTGGTGACTTTGTTCCCCACCTGGACCTGATTGCTGTGAACTCTTTCTTGGCCTCACCTGCAACTGGTGACTCTGATCCTATCTGCGCCTCACCCAGATCTGGTGACTCTGGTCCTCACCTGGGCATCATTGGTACCTGGTGACTCTCTTCCACACCTGAGCCTCACCTGGACCCGATGACTCTGGAACCACTCTGAGCCTCCCCCTGACCTGGTGACTCTCGTCCCCATCTGGATATCACCTGGACCAGGTGATTCTGGTACCCTTCTAAGACTCAAGTAGATATGGTGAAACTGGTCCTCAACTGGGCCTCACCTGGACCTAGTGAATATGCTCCATCTGGGCCTTATATGGACCTGGTGACTCTGGTCCCTACCTGGGCATCATCGGGATATGGTTCCACTGCATCGCCTGCAGATTGGCCTCAACTGGACCTGGCAAATCTGGTCCCTACCTGAGCATCACCGGGACATGGTTCCTCTGCATGGCCTGCAGGTTGGCCTCACCTGGACCTGGTGAGTGGGGTTGCCACCTGGGCCTCCCCCATACCTTGTGACACAGGGCCCCACGTGGGCCTCCCTTTGACCTGGTGAATCTGGTCCTTACCTGGTCCTCACTCGGAACTAGTAAGTCTGGTCACAACATGGGAATCATCTGGACCTGGTGAATCTGGTCCCCATTGGGCCTCACTCAGTCCTGATGACTTTGTTCCCACCTGGACCTGATTGCTGTGGACTCCTTTTGGGCCTCACCTGGAACGGGTGACTCTGATCCTAACTGGGCCTCACCCAGATCTGGTGACTTTGTTCCCCACCTGGACCTGATTGCTGTGCCCTTTCTTGGCCTCACCCGGACTGGTGAGTCTGATCCTATCTGTGCGTCACCCAGACCGGGTGACTCTTGTCCTCACCTGGGCATCATTGGTACCTGGTGACTCTGTACCACACCTGAGCCTCACCTGGAAATGTTGACTCTGGAACCGCTCTGGGCCTCAGCCTGACCTAGTGACTCTGGTCCCCATCTGGATGTCACATGGACAAGGTGATTCTGGTACCCCCTAGGACTCAAACAAATCTGGTGACTCTGGTCTTCAAAGGGGACTCACCTGTACATAGTGAATATGCTCCATCTGGGCCTCATTTGGACCTGGTGACTCTGGTCCATACCTGGGCATCATCGGGATATGGTTCCACTGCATGCCCTGCAGGTTGGCCTCACCTGGACCTGGTAAGTCTGGTCTCTACCTGGGCATCATCTTGATATGTTTCCACTGCATGGCATGCAGGTTGGCCTCACCTGGACCTGGTAAATATTCTCCCTACCTGGGCATCATCGGGATATGGTTCCACTGCATGGCCTGCAGGTTGGCCTCACCTGGACCTGGTGAGTGTTATTGCCACCTGGGCCTCACCCATACCTGGTGACTCAGGTCCACGTGGGCCTCTTGGACCTAGTGAATCTGGTCCTTACCTGGTCCTTTCCCAGAACGGGGACTCTGGTCACCACCTGTGCCTTACCTGGACCTGGTGAATCTGTTACCCCTCTAGGCCTCAACAAGATCTGGTGACTCTGATCCTATCTGCGCGTCACCCAGACCTGGTGACTCTGGTCCTCACCTGAGCATCATTGGGACCTGGTGACTCTGTTCCACACCTGAGCCTCACCTGGACATGATGACTCTGGAACCTCTCTGGGACAACCCTGACCTGGTGACTGTGGTCCCCATCTGGATGTCACCTGGACCAGGTGATTCTGGTACCCCTCTAGGCCTCAACCAGATCTGGTGACTCTGGTCCTCAACTGTGCCTCACTTGGACCTAGTGAATATGCACCATCTGGGCCTCTTTTGGACCTGGTGACTCTGGTCCCTACCTGGGCATCATCGGGACATGGTTCCACTGCATGGCCTGCACGTTGGCCTCACTTGGACCTGGTAAGTCTGGTCCCTACATGGTCATCATCGGGACATGGTTCCTCTGCACGGCCTGCAGGTTGGCCTCACCTGGACCTGGTCAGTGGGGTTGCCACCTGGGCCTCACCTATGCCTGGTGACACAGGTCCCCACGTGGGCCTCACTTGGACCTGGTGAATCTTGTCCTTACCTGGTCCTCACCCGGAACTGGTAAGTCTGGTCACCACCTGGATATCACCTGGATCTTGTGTATCTGGTTCCCATCTAGGCCTCACCCAGTCCTGGTGACTTTGTTCCCCACCTGGACCTGATTTCTCTGGACTCCTTCTTGGCCTCACCTGGAACTGGTGACTCTGGTCCCCACCTGGACCTCTCCCGGACCTGGTGACTTTCTTTCAAACATGGACCTCACATGGATCTGGTGACTCTGGTACTCAGTTTGGCCTCACCTGGAACTGGCGTCTCTCGTCCCCACTTTGACCTAACTCAGAACTGCTGAATCTAGCCCAACTTAGGCACCACCCAGACCTGGTGACTTTTGTCCCCAGCTATGCCTCAATTCGACCTAATGAATCTGGTCCTCACGGGAGCCTCACCTGGCCCTGGGACTCAGCTGTAGAGTGGCTCTGGTTCCCGCAAGGGGCTCAGCTGATACTGCTGACTGTGGTCTTATTGTATGCCTCACCAGGACCTAGTGATTCTGTTCCGCATCTGGGCCTGCATGGCCCCAGTGACTCTGGTCCTCACCCAGGCATCATTGGGTGATGGACCCAATGATCCTCACCCTGGATACGCTATTACACACCTGGGCCTCACTTTGACCAGGGACCTCTGGTCCAATTCTGAGCCTCAAACTAAACAGGTTACTCTGGTTCCCCCTCTGGGGCTCACCCTTACCTGGTGACTCTGGTCACACTTTGGGCTTCACTTCGGCCTGGTGAATCTGGTCCTTAGCTGTTCTGCGCCTGGATGTGGTGACTGGTCTCCACCTAGTCCTCACCTGGACTTGTTGAATCCTGTTGCCACCTGCGCCTCACCTGGACCTTGTGACTGTGGTCCCACCTGGACCTCACCTGGATCTCGTGGCTCTGGTTCCCATATGGGGCTCTCCTGGACCTGGTTCGTGTGGTCTCCATCTGACCTCACCTGGAACACAATGACGCTGATCCGTATTTGGGCCTCTCCTGGACCTGTTGACTCTGGTCCTTACCTGGGCATCATTGGGACCTCGATACTCTCTTATATACCTGGGCCTCACCTGGACCTGGTGACTGTGGTCCCACCTGGGCCTCACCTGGACGAGGTGACTGGTTCCCACAGAGACCTCACATGGACCTGGTGACTCAGGTCCTCATATGGGCATCATGGTACCTGGTTTCTCAGTTCCACATCGGGCCTCACCTGGAGCTAGTGATTCTCGTCCCCCTCTGGGCCTCATCCTGACGTGGTGACTCTGGTCCCCACCTGGATATCATCAGAAACGGGTGACTCTGGTCCCCCTCTGAGACTCTCCGGAGCTGTGGACACTGGTCCTCAACTGGGCCTCAACAGGACCTGATGAATCTACTCTTCACATAGGCCTCGTCTGGAACTTGTGACTCTTTTCCCACCTGGCATCAATGGGACATGGTTACTCTGTTCCCCACCTGGGCCTCACCTGGACATGATAATTTTGCTCCACACTTTGGCCTCACATGGTCCTGATGACTCTGGTCCCCCCACCTAGGCCTCAATCAGGACCTGGTGACTGTGGTCCCCACCTGGGTCTCACCTGGACCTGGTGACTCTCGTTCCCAAATTATTCACACCTGGACCTGGTGACTGTGGTGTTCTTGTAGACTCACATTTACCTGGTGAGTCCGGTACCCACAAGGGCCTCACCTGCATCTGGTGACTCTGGCCTGCAGTTTGGCCTCCCCTGGACCTGGTGAGTGGGGTTGCCACCTGGGCCTCACCCACACCTGTTGATTCAGGTCCTCACGTTGGTCTCTTGGACCTGGGGAATCTGGGCCTTACCTGGTCCTCTCCCAGACCCGGGGACTCTGGTCACCACCTGGGCCTCACCAGGAACTGGTGAATCTAGTCCCCATCTGGGCCTCCCTCAGTCCTGGTGACTTTGTTCCCACATGGACCTGATTGCTGTGGACGCTTTCTTGGCCTCACCTGGAACTGGTGACTCTGATCCTATTGTGCATCTCCCAGATCTGGTGACTCTGGTCCTGACCTGGGCATCATTGATACCTGGTTAGTCTGTTCCACATCTGAGCCTCACCGGGACATGATGACTCTGGAACCTCTCTGGGACTCACTCTGACCTGGTGACTCTGGTCCCCATCTGGATATCACCTGGACCAGGTGATTCTGGTACACCTCTAGGGCTCAAGGTGATCTGGTGACTCTGGTCCTCAACTGGGCCTCACCTGGACCTAGTGAATATACCCCATCTGGGCCTCATTTGGACCTGGTGACTCTAGTCCGTACCTGGGCATCATCGGGATATGGTATCATAGCATGGCCTGCAGGTTGGCCTCACCTGGACCTGGTGAGTGGGGTTTTCCTCAACTGGGCAAAATTGGGACCCGGTGACTGTGTTCCACAAGTGGCCTCACCTGGACCAAGTGACTCTGGTCCCCCTCTGGGTGTCACCATGTCCTAGTGACTGTGAACCCCACTTTGGCCTGACTTGGACCTGCTGACCCTGGTGGCCACCTGCGCCTGACCTCGAACTGTTGACTCTGGTTCTTTCAAGGGCCTCCCCTGGACCTGGTGATCCTGGTCCCCACCTGGGTCTCACCTGGACGTGGTGACTCTTGTCACCACCGGGGCCTCACCGGGACCTGCTTACTGTGTTCCACACCTGGGCCTCAAGTAGACCTGTTGACCATGGTCCCCAAGCCAGACTCACATGGACATGTTGCCTCTGATCCCCACCGGGGCCTCACGTGTACCTGGTAACTCTGGTCCTCACCTGGGCCTCATCTGGACCTAGTGACTCTGGTTCCCACCTGGACTTCACCTGGATCTGGTGACTCTGGTCCACCCCAGGACCTCTCCTGGACCTGGTGACTCCTTTCCAACATGGACCTCATGTGGATCTGGTGAATCTGGTCCTCAGTTTGGCCTCACCTGGACTTGGTGTCTCTCGTCCCCACTTTGACCTAACTCAGAACTGCTGAATCTTGCCCCACCTAGGCCGCACCCAGACCTGGTGACTCTTGTCCCTAGCTATGCCTCAATTCACCCTGATGAATCTGGTCCTCACGTGTGCCTCACATGTACCTGGGACTCAGCTGGATAAAGTGGCTCTAGTTCCCACAAGGGGCACACCTGATACTGCTGACTGTGGTCTTATTCTATGCCTCACCAGGACGTAGTGATGCTGTTCCCCATCTGGGCCTGCATGGCCCTAGTGCCTCTGGTCCTCACCCAGGCATCATTGGGTGATGGACCGAATGATCCTCACCCTGGATACTCTATTCCACACCTGTGCCTCACTTTGACCAGGGACTTCTGGTCCCATTCTGGGCCTCAAACTAAACTGGTTACTCTGGTTCCACTCTGGTCCTCACCCTTACCTGGTGACTCTGGTCACCCCTTGGGCTTCACTAGGGTCTGGTGAATCTGGTCCTTAGCTGGTCCGCACCTGGATCTGGTGACTGGTCGCCACCTGGGCCTCACCTGGACTTGGTGAATCCTGTTGCCACCTGCGCCTCACCTGGACCTTTTGACTGTGGTCCCACCTGGACCTCACCTGGATCTGGTGGCTCTGGTTCCCATATGGGGCTCTCCTGGACCTGGTTCCTGTGGTCTCCATCTGGCCTCACTTGGAACACAATGACTCTGAACAATATTTGGGCCTCTCTTGTACCTGTTGACTCTGGTCCTTACTTGGGCATCACTGGGAGCTGGATACTCTGTTATATACCTGGGCCTCACATGGACCGGTGACTGTGGTCCCACCTGAGCCTCACCTGGACGAGTTGACTGGTTCCCACAGGGAGCTCACCTGGACCTGGTGACTCAGGTCCTCATATGGGCATCATGGGACCTGGTTTCTCACTTCCACATCGGGGCCTCACATGGACCAAGTGATTCTCGTCCCACTCTGGGCCTCACCCTGATGTGGTGAATCTGGTCCCCATCTAGGCCTCACCCAGTACTGGTGACTTTGTTCCCCACCTGGACCTGATTGCTGTGGACTCTTTCTTGGCCTCACCTGGAACTGGTGACTCTTAACCTATCTACGCGTCACCCAGATCTGGTGACTCTGGCCCTCACCTGGGCATCATTGGTACCTGGTGACTCTGTTCCTCACTTGAGCCTCACCTGGACATGATGACTCTGGAACCTCTCTGGGCCTCTCCCTGACCTGGTGACTCTAGTCCCTAACTGGGCATTATCGGGACATGGTTCCACTGCATTGCCTGCAGGTTGGCCTCACCTGGATGTGGTAACTCTCGTCCTTACGTGGGTATCATCGGGACATGGTTCCTCTGCATGGCCTGCAGGTTGGCCTCACCTGGACCTGGGGTGCCTTGCCACCTGGCCTCACCAATACCTGGTGACTCAGGTCCCCACGTGGGCCTCATTTGGACCTGGTGAATCTGGTCCTTACCTGGTCGTCACCCGGAACTGGTATGTCTGGTCACCACCTGGGAATAACCTGGGCCTGGTGAATCTGGTCCCAATCTGGGCCTCACCCTGTCCTGGTGACTTTGTTCCCCACCTGGACCTGATTGCTGTGGACTCCTTCTTGGCCTCACCTGGTACTGGTGAGTCTGATGCTATGTGGGCCTCACCCAGATCTGGTGACTCTGGTCTTCACCTGTGGACCATTATGACCTGGATACTCTGTTCCACACCTGACCCTCACCTGGACATGATGACTCTGGATCCCCTCTGGGCCTCACCCTGACATCGTGACTCTGGTCCCCATCTGGATGTCACCTAGACCAGGTGAATCTGGTACCCCTGTAGGCCTCACCTAGACCTGGGCATTTTGGTCCTCAAATGGGCCTCACCGGGACCTAGTGAATATGCTCCCCACCTGCGCCTCATCTGGACCTGGTGACTCTGGTTCTACCTGGGCATCATCGGGACATGGTTACTCTATTCCCCACTGGGACTGACCTGATCCTGGTAACTCTGGTCCTGACCTTGGCCTCTTCTGTCCCAGGTGACTCTGGCTCCACCTGGTCCTCGACTCTAGCTGGTGACTCTGATCCTAAGCATGGCCTCACCAGACCTGGTGACTGTCGTTCCCAATGGAACCTCACCTGGACCTCATGTCTCTGGTCCCTCCTGACCCTCACCAGGACCTGGTGTCTCTGGTACCCACCAGGGTAGCATCAGGATATGGTTACACTGTTCACTAACAGTGACCCAGCCGGACCTATTAACTCTGGTCTTCACCTGGGCCACACCTGGACAGGGTGTCACTGGTTCCCACCAGGGTCTCACCTGGACATGGTGTGTCGGATCCCCACCTGGTCCTCACCTGTAACTGGTGATTCTCGTTCCCACATGGACATCATGTGGACCTGGTGGCTGCAGTGTTTCTAGCTTCTCATGTACCTCGTGACTCTGGTCCCCACCAGGGCCTCACTGGGACCTGGTGAGTGTGGTTGCCACCTGCACCTCACCTGGACCTGGTGATTCTGGTCTGCACCTGAGACTACCCTGGATCTGGTGACTCTGGTCCCCACCTGGGCTTCACCTGTTTTTGGGGACTCCGGTCCCCATCTGTGTCTCACATGGCCCTTTTGACCATGGTCCTCAACTGGGCACAATTGGGACACGGTGACTGTGTTCCACAACTGGACCTCATCTCGACCAGGTCACTCTGGTCCCCCTCTGGGTGTCACCGTGCCCTAGAGACTGTGAACCCCACTTTGGCCTGACTTGGACCTGCTGACCCTGGTTGCCACCTACGCCAGACCTCGAATTGTTGACTCTGGTTCTTTCAAGGGCCTCCCCTGTACCTGGTGATCCTTGTCCCCACCTGCTCCTCAACTGGACGTGGTGACACTTGTCCCAACCGGGGACTCACCTGGACCTGCTTACTGTGTTCCACACCTGGGCCTCAAGTAGACATGTTGACCATGGTCCCCAAACCGGCCTCACATGGACCTGTTGCCTCTAATCCCCACCGGGACCTCACGTGTAACTTGTAACTCTGGTCCTCAACTGGGCGTCATCTGGACCTAGTGACTCTGGTCCCCACCTGGGCTTCACCTGGATCTGGTGACTCTGGTCCCCACCTGGACTTCACCTGGATCTGGTGACTCGGTCTCCAACTGTACCTCTGCTGGACCTGGTGACTCTCTTTCAAACATGGACCTCACCTGGATCTGGTGACTCTGGTCCTCAGTTTTGCCTCACCTGGACCAGGCGTCTCTCGTCCCCACTTTGACCTAACTCAGAACTGCTGAATCTTTCCCCAATTAGGCCGCACCCATACCTGGTGACTCTTGTCCACAGCTATGCCTCAATTCGACCTGATGAATCTGGTCCTAACGTGGGCCTCTCATGGACCTGCTACTCAGCTGGATAGAGTGCCTCTGGTTCCCACATTGGGTTCACCTGATACTGGTGACTGTGGTTTTATTCTATGCCTCACCAGGACCTAGTGATTCTGTACCCCATATGGGCCTGCATGGTCCTAGTGACTCTGGTCCTCACCCAGGCATCACTGGGACCTGGATACTCTATTCCACATCTGGAACTCACTCTGACCAGGGACCTCTGGTCCCATTCTGGGCCTCAAACTAAACTGGTTACTCTGGTTCCCCCTCTGGGACTCACCCTTACCTGGTGACTCTGGTCACCCCTTGGGCTTCACTTGGGCCTGGTGAATCTGGTCCTTAGCTGGTCCGCACCTGGATGTGGTGACTGTTCGCCACCTGGTCCTCACCTGGACTTGGTGAATCCTGTTGCCACCTGCGCCTCACCAGGACCTTGTGATTGTGGTCCCACCTGGACCTCACCTGGATCTGGTGGGTCTGGTTCCCATATGGGGGTCTCCTGGACCTGGTTCCTGTGGTCTCCATCTGCCTCAGCTGAAACACAATGACTCTGATCCATATTTGAACCTCTACTGGACTTGTTGACTCTGGTCCTTACCTGGGCATCTTTGGGAGCTGGATACTCTTATATAACTGGGCCTCACCGGGACCTGGTGACTGTGGTCCCACCTGGCCCTCACCGGGACGAGGTGACTCGTTCCCACAGGGACCTCACCTGGACCTGGTGACTCAAGTCCTCATATGGGCATCATGGGACCTGGTTTCTCAGTTCCACATCGGAGCCTCACCTGGACCTAGTGATTCTCGTCCCCCTCTGGACCTCACCCTGACGTGGTGACTCTGGTCCCCACCTGGATATCACCAGAACCGTGTGAGTCTGTTCCCCCTCTGGGACTCACCCAGAGCTTGGGATATTGGTCTTCAACTGGGCCTCAACAGGACCTGGTGAATCTACTCCTCACTTAGGCCTCGTCTAGACCTTGTGACTCTTTTCCCACCTGGCATCAATGGGACATGGTTACTCTGTTCCCCACCTGGGCCTCACCTCCACATGATAACTTTGCTCCACACTTTGGCCTCAACTGGTCCTGATGACTTTGTTCCCCACAACTATGCCTCAGTCTGGACCTGGTGACTGTGGTGCCCACCCGGGTCTCACCTGTACCTCGTGATTCTCGTTCCCACATGAACCTCACCTGGACCTGGTGACTGTGGTGTTCTTGTAGACTCACATTTACCTGGTGACACTGGTCCCCACTAGGGCCTCACCTGGATCTGGTGACTCTGGCCTGCCGGTTGGCCTCACCTTGACCTGGTGAGTGGGGTTGCTTCCTGGGCCTCACACATAGCTGGTGACTCAATTCCCCTCGTGGGCCTCTTGGACCTGGTGAATCTGGTCCTTACCTGGTCCTGTCCCAGACCCGGGGACTCTGGTCACCACCTGGGCCTCACCTGGACCTGGTGAATCTGGTCCCCATCTGGGCCTCACCCAGTCCTGGTGACTTTGTTCCCCACGTGGCCCTCATTGCTGTGGACTCTTTCTTGGCCTCACCTGGAACTGGTGACTCTGATCCTATCTGCGCGTCACCCAGATCTGGTGACTCTGGGCCTCACCTGAGCATCATTGGTACCTGGTGACTCTGTTCCACGCCTGAGCCTAACCTGGACATGATGACTCTGGAACCACTCTGGGCCTCTCCCTGAACTGATGCCTCTGGTCCCCATCTGGATGTCACCTGGACGAGGGGATTCTGGTACCCCTCTAAGCCTCAACCAGATCTGGTGACAGTGGTCCTCAACTGAGCCTCACTGGACCTAGTGAATATTCTCCATCTGGGTCTCATTTGGACCTGGTGACTCTGGTCCCTACCTGGGCATCATGGGGACCTGGTTCCACTGCATGGCCTGCATATTGGCCTCACCTGGACCTGGTAACTCTGTTCCCTACCTGGGCATTATCGGGACATGGTTCCTCTGCATGGACTGCAGGTTGGCCTCACCTGGACCTGGGGAGTGGGGTTGCCACCTGAACCTCACCCATGCTTGGTGACACAGGTACCCACGTGGGCTCACTTGGACCTGGTGAATCTGGTCCTTACCTGGTCGTCACCCGGAACTGGTAACTCTGGTCACCACCTGGGTATCACCTGGACCTGGTGAATCTGGTCCCCATCTGGGCCTCACCCAGTCCTGCTGACTTTGTTCCCCACCTGGACCTGATTGCTGTGGACTGTTTCTTGGTCTCACCTGGAACTGGTGACTCTGAACCTATCTGCGCGTCACCCAGATCTGGTGACTCTGGTCCTCACGTGGGCATCATTGGTACCTGGTGACTCTGTTCCTCACCTGAGCCTCACCTGGACATGATGACTCTGGATCCCTCCGGGCCTCACCCTGACATGGTGACTCTGGTCCCCATCTGGATGTCACCTAGACCAGGTGAATCTGGTACCCCTCTAGGCCTCAACTAGACCTGGGTATTCTGGTCCTCATCTGGGCCTCACCAAGACCTAGTGAACATGCTCCCCACCTGCTCCTCATCTGGACCTGGTGACTCTGTGTCTACCTGGGCATCATCGGTACATGGTTACTCTATTCATCACTGGGACTGAACTGATCCTGGTAACTTTGGTCCTGACTTTGGCCTCTTCTGACCAGGTGACTCTGGCTCCACCTGGGCCTCACCAGTAACTGGTGACTCTGATCCAAAGCGTGGCCTCACCAGACCTGGTGACTGTGGTTCCCATCGGGACCTCACCTGGACCTCATGTCTCTGGTCCCACCTGGGCCTCACCAGGACCTGGTGACTCTGGTACCCACCGGGGTAGCATCAGTATATGGTTACACTGTTCACTAACAGTGACCTTGCCGGACCTATTAACTCTGGTCTTCACCTGGGCCACACCTGGACATGGTGACACTGGTTCCCACTTGGGTCTCACCTGGACATGGTGAGTCGGATCCCCACCTGGCCCTCACCTGTAATTGGTGATTCGCGTTCCCATATGGACATCATGTGGACCTGGTTGCTGCAGAGTTTCTAGTTTCTCATGTACCTCGTGACTCTGTCTCCTCCAGGGCCTCACCGGGACCTGGTGAGTGTGGTTGACACCTGCACCTCACCTGAACTTCTTGATTCTGCTCTGCACCTGAGACTACCCTGGATTTGGTGACTGTGGTCCCCACCTGGGCTTCACCTGGATTTGGGGACTCCGGTCCCCATCTGGGCCTCACCTGGCCCTGTTGACCACTGTCCTCAACTGGGCAAAATGGGGACGAGGTGAGTGTGTTCCACAACTGGACCTCACCTGGACCATGTGACTCTGGTTCCCCTCTGGGTCTCACCATGCCCTAATGACTGTGAACCCCACTTTGGCCTGACTTGGACCTGTTGACCCTGGTTGCCACCTGCGCTTGACTTCGACCTGTTGACTCTGGTTCTTTCAAGGGCCTCCCCTGTGCCTGGTGATCCTGGTCCCCACCTGGGACTCACCTGTACGTGGTGACTCTTGTCACCACCGGGGACTCACCTGGACCTGCTTACTGTATTCCACACCAGGGCCTCAAGTAGACCTGTTGACCATGGTCCCCAAGCCGGCCTCACATGGACCTGTTGCCTCTGATCCCCACCGGGGCCTCATGTGTACCTGGTAACTCTGGTCCTCACCTGGGCCTCATCTGGACCTAGTGACTCTTGTCCCCACCTGGGCTTCACCTGAATCTGGTGACTCTGGTCCCCACCTGGACTTCACCTGGATCTGGTGACTCTGGTCCCCACCTGTACCTCTCCCCGACCTGGTGACTCTCTTTCCAACATGGACCTCACCTGGATCTGGTGACTCTGGTCCTCAGTTTGGCCTCACCTGGACCTGGCGTCTCTCGTCCCTACTTTGACCTAACTCAGAACTGCTGAATCTTGCCCCACCTAGGCCGCACCCATACCTGGAGACTCTTGTCCCCAGGTATGCCTCATTTCGACCTAATTAATCTGGTCCTTACGTGAGCCTCACATCACCTGGGACTCAGCTGGATAGAGTGGCTCTGGTTCCCGCAAGGGACTCAAATGATACTGCTGACTGTGGTCTTATTCTATGCCTCACCAGGACCTAGTGATTCTCTTCCCCATCTGGGCCTGCATGGCCCTAGTGACTCTGGTCCTCACAGGCATCATTGGGACCTGGATACACTATTCCACACCTAGGCCTCACTCTGACTAGGGACCTCTGGTCACATTCTGGGCCTCAAACTAAACTGGTTACTGTGGTTCTCCCTCTGAGAATCACCCTTAACTGGTGACTCTGGTCACCCCTTTGGCTTCATTTGGGCCTGGTGAATCTGGTCCTTAGCTTGTCCTCACTTGGATCTGGTGACTGGTCGTCACCTGGTCCTCACCTGGACTTGGTGAATCCTATTGCCACCTGCGCCTCACCTGGACCTTGTGACTCTGGTCCCACCTGGACGTCACCTGGATCTGGTGGCTCTGGTTCCCATATGGGGCTCTCCTGGACCTGGTTCCTGTGGTCTCCATCAGGCATCAACTGGAACAAAATGACTCTGATCCATATTTGGGCCTCTGCTGGACCTGTTGACTCTAGTCCTTACTTGGGCATCATTGGGACCTGGATACTCATTATATACCTGGGCCTCACCTGGACCTGTTGACTGTGGTCCCACCTGGGCCTCACCTGGACGAAGTGACTGGTTCCCACAGGGACCTCACCTGGACCTGGTGACTCAGGTCCTCATATGGGCATCATGGGACCTTGTTTTTTCAGTTCCATATTGGGGCCTCACCTGGACCTAGTGATTCTCATCCCGCTCTGGGCCTCACCCTGACGTGGTGACTCTGGTCACTACCTCGATATCACCAGAACCAGTGACTGTGGTCCCCCTCTGGGACTCACCCGGAGCTGGGGACAGTGCTCCTAATCTGGGCCTCATCAGGACCTGGTGAATCTACTCAGTTAGGCCTCGTCTGGACCTTGTGACTCTTTTCCCACCTGGCATCAATGGGACATGGTTACTCTGTTCCCCACCTGGGCCTCACCTGGACATGATAACTTTGCTCCGCACTTTGTTCTCAACTGGTCCTGATGACTCTGGTCCCCCCATTAGGCCTCAATCTGGACCTGGTGACTGTGGTCCTCACCTGGGTCTCACCTGGAACTGTTGATCTCGTTCCCACCTGTAATACACCTGGACCTGGTTACTGGTTTTCTTGTAGACTCACATTTACCTGGTGACTCCGGTCCCCACTAGAGCCTCTCCTGGATCTGGTGACTCTGGTCTGCAGGTTGGCCTCACCTGGACCTGGTGAGTGCGGTTGCCACCTGGGCCTAACCCGTACCTGATGACTCAGGTCCCCACGTGGGCCTCTTGGACCTGGTGAATCTGGTCCTTATCTGGTCCTAACCCAGACCCGGGGACTCTGGTCACCACCTGGTTCTCACCTGGACATGGTGAATCTGGTCCCCATCTGGGCCTCACCCAGTCCTTGTGACTTTGTTCCCCACCTGGACCTGATTGCTCTGGACACCTTCTGGGGGGCTTACCTGGAACTGGTGACTCTGATACTAACTGGGCCTAACCCAGATCTGGTGACTCTGGTCCTCACCTGTGGACCATTATGAACTGGATACACTGTTCCACACGTGAGCCTCACCTGGACATGTTGAATCTGGATCCCCTCTGGGCCTCAGCCTGACATGGTGACTCTGGTCCCCATCTGGATTTCACCTAGACCAAGTGAATCTGGTACCCCTCTAGGCCTCAACTTGACCTCGTGATACTGGTCCTCAACTGGGCCTCACCGGAACCTAGTGAATATGCTCCCCATCTGCGCCGCTTCTGGGCATGGTGACTCTGGTTTTACCTGGGCATCCTCGGGAATGGTTACTGTATTCCCCACTGGGACTGACCTGGTTCTGGTAACTCTGATCCTGACTTTGGCCTCTTCTGTACCAGGTGACTCTGGCTCCACATGGACCTCACCTGTAACTTGTGACTCTGATCCTAAGCATGGCCTCACCTGACCTGGTGACTGTGGTTCCCATCGGGACCTCACCTGGACCTCAGGTCTCTGGTTCCACCTGGGCCTCACCAGGACCTGGTGTCTCTGGTACCCACCTGGGTAGCACCAGGATATGGTTACACTGTTCACTAACAGTGACCCAGCCTGACCTATTAACTCTGGTCTACACCAGGGCCACACCTGGACATGGTGACACTGGTTCCCACCTGGGTCTCACCTGGACATGGTGAGTCGGATCCCCACCTGGCCCTCACCTGTAATTGGTGATTCGCGTTCCCATATGGACATCATGTGGACCTGGTTGCTGCAGAGTTTCTAGTTTCTCATGTACCTCGTGACTCTGTCTCCTCCAGGGCCTCACCGGGACCTGGTGAGTGTGGTTGACACCTGCACCTCACCTGAACTTCGGGATTCTGCTCTGCACCTGAGACTACCCTGGATTTGGTGACTGTGGTCCCCACCTGGGCTTCACCTGGATTTGGGGACTCCGGTCCCCATCTGGGCCTCACCTGGCCCTGTTGACCACTGTCCTCAACTGGGCAAAATGGGGACCAGGTGAGTGTGTTCCACAACTGGACCTCACCTGGACCATGTGACTCTGGTTCCCCTCTGGATCTCACCATGCACTAGTGACTGTGAACCCCACTTTGGCTTTACTGGAACCTGCTGACCCTGGTTGCCACCTACGCCTGACCTCGAACTATTGACTCTGGTTCTTTCAAGGGCCTCCCCTGTACCTGGTGATCCTGGTCCCCACCTGGGCCTCACCTGGACGTGGTGACTCTTGTCACCACCGGGGACTCACCTGGACCTGCTTACTGTGTTCCACTCCTGGGACTCAAGTAGACCTGTTCACCTTGGTCCCGAAGCCGGACTCACATGGACGTGTTGCCTCTGATCTCCACCAGGGCCTCATGTGTACCTGGTAACTCTGGTCCTCACCTGGGCCTCATCTGGACCTATGACTCTGGTCCCCATCTGGGCTTCACCTGGATCTGGTGACTCTGGTCCCCACCTGGAATTCACCTGGATCTGGTGACCCTGGTCCCCACATGGACCTCACCTGGATCTGGTGACTCTGGTCCTCAGTATGGCCTCACCAGGACCTGGTGTCTCTCATCCCCACTTTGACCTAACTCAGAACTACCGAATCTTCCCGATCTAGGCCGCACCCAGACCTGATTACTCTTGTCCCCAGCTATGCCTCAATTCGACCTGATGAATCTGGTCCTCACGGGGGCCTCACATGGACCTGGGACTCAGCTGGATAGAGTGGCTCTGGTTCCCACAAGGGGCTCACCTGATACTGCTGACTGTAGTCGTATTCTATGCCTCACCAAGACCTAGGGATTCTGTTCCCCATCTGGGACTCCATGGCCATAGTGACTCTGGTACTCACCCAGGCATCATTGGGACCTGGATAC
The DNA here is from genome assembly GCF_011100685.1 of Canis lupus familiaris. Classification (NCBI taxonomy): domain Eukaryota; kingdom Metazoa; phylum Chordata; class Mammalia; order Carnivora; family Canidae; genus Canis; species Canis lupus. The sequence continues at coordinate 298,883 of NW_023330151.1, forward strand.
TCTATTCCACACTGGGCCTCACTTTGACCAGGGACCTCTGGTCCCATTCTGGGCCTCAAACTAAAGTGGTTACTCTGCTTCCCTCTCTGGGACTCACACTTACCTGGTTAGTCGGGTTACCCCTTGGGCTTCATTTGCGCCTGGTGAATCTGGTCCTTAGCTGGTCCGCACCTGGATGTGGTGACTGGTCGCCACCTGGGCTTCACCTGGACTTGGTAAATCCTGTTGCCACCTGCGCCTCACCTGGACCTTGTGACTGTGGTCCCACCTGGACCTCACCGGGATCTGGTGTCTCTGGTTCCCATATGGGGCTCTCCTGGACCTGGTTCCTGTGGTCTCCATCTGACCTCACCTGGGACACAATGACTCTGATCCATATTTGGGCCTCTCCTGGACCTGTTGACTCTGGTCCTTACCTGGGCATCATTGGGACCTGGATACTCTCTTATATGTCTTGGCCCCACCTGGCCCTGGTGACTGTGGTCCCACATAGGCCTCACCTGGACAGGTGACTGGTTCCCACAGGGACCTCTCCTGGACCTGGTGACTCAGGTCCTCATATGGGCATCATGGGACCTGGTTTCAGTTCCACATCGGAGCCTCACCTGTACCTAGTGATTCTCGTCCCCCTCTGGGCCTCAAGCTGACGTGGTGACTCTGGTCCCCACCTGGATATCACCAGAACCGGGGGACTCTGGTCCCCCTCTGGGACACACCCGGAGCTGGGGACACTGGTCCTCAGCTAGGCCTCAACAGGACCTGGTGAATCTCCTCCTCACTTAGGCCTCGTCTGGACCTTGTGACTCTTTTCCCACCTGGCAGCAATGGGACATGGTTACTATGTTCCGCACCTGGGCCTCACATGGACATGATAACTTATCTCCGCACTTTGGCCTCAACTGGTCCTGATGACCCTGGTCCCCCAACCGAGGCCTCAAATTGGACCTGGAGGCTGTCGTCCCCAGCTGGGTCTCACCTGGACCTGGTGACTCTCGTTCCCACATGAACCACACCTGGTCCTGGTGACTGTGGTGTACTTGTAGACTCACATTTACCTGGTGACTCCGGTCCTCACTAGGGCCTCACCTGGATCTGGTGACTCTGGCCTGCAGGTTGGCCTCACTTGGACCTGGTGAGTGGGGTTGCCACCTGGGCCTCACCCAAACCTGGTGACTCAGGTCCACACGTGGGCCTCTTTGACCTATTAATCTGGTCCTTACCTGGTCCTCTCCCAGACTCGGGGACTCTGCTCACTACCTGGGCCTCACCTGGAGCTGGTGAATCTAGTCCCAATCTGGGCCTCACCCATTCCTGGTGACTTTGTTCGCCACCTGGACCTGATTTTTGTGGACTCCTTCTTGGCCTCACCTGGAACTGGTGACTCTGATCGTATCTGCACGTCACCCAGATCTGGTGACTCTGGTCCTCACCTGGGCATCATTGGTACCTGGTCACTCTGTTCCACACCTGAGCCTCACCTGGACATGATGACTCTGGAACCTCTCTGGGCCTCACCCTGACCTGGTGACTCTGGTCCTCATCTGGATGTCACCTGGTCCAGGTGATTCTGGTACTCCTCTAGGACTCAATCAGATCTGGTGACTGTGATCCTCAACTGGGCCTCACCTGCACCTAGCGAATATGCTCCATCTGGGCCTCATTTGGACCTGGTGACTCTGATCCCTACCTGGCCATCATCGGGACATGTTCCACAGCATGGCCTGCAGGTTGGCCTCACCTGGACCTGAGAACTCTAGTCCTTACCTCGGCATCATCTGGACATGGTTCCTCTGCATGGCTTTCAGGTTGGCCTCACCTGGACCTGGTGAGGGGGGTTGTCACATGGGCCTCACAAATGTCTGGTGACACAGGTCCCCACTTGGGCCTCACTTGGACCTGGTGACTCTGGTCCTTACCTGGTCCTCACCCGGAACTCGTAACTCTGTTCACCACCTGGGAATAACCTGGACCTGGTGACTCTGGTCCCCATCTGGATGTCACCTGGACCAGGTGTTTCTGGTACCCCTCTAGGTCTCAACCAGATCTGGTGACTCTGGTCCTCAACTGGGCCTCACTGGGACCTAGTGAACATGCTCCCCACCTGCGCCTCATCTGGACCTGGTGACTCTGGTTCTACCTGGGCATCATCGGGACCTGGTTACTCTATTCCCCACTGGGAATGACCTGATCCTGGTAACACTGGTCCTGACTTTGGCCTCTTCTGTACTTAGTGACTCTGGCTCCACCTGGGCCTCAGCTGTAACTGATCCTAAGCATGGCCTCACCTGACCTGGTGACTGTGGTTCCCATCGGGACCTCACCTGGACCTCATGTCTCTGGTCCAACCTGGGCCTCACCAGGACCTGGTGTCTCAGGTACCATCCTTGGTAGCATCAGGATATGGTTACACTGTTCACTAACAGTGACCCAGCCGGACATATTAACTCTGGTCTTCACCTGGGCCACACCTGGACATGGTGACACTCATTCCCACCTGGGTCTCACCTGGATATGGTGAGTCGTATCCCCACCTGGTCCTCACCTGTAACTGGTGATTCTCGTTCCCACATAGACATCATCTGGACCTGGTGGCTGCAGTGTTTCTAGCTTCTCATGTACCTCTTGACTCTGGACCCCACCGGGGCCTCACCGGGACCTGGTGAGTGTGGTTGCCACCTGCACCTCACCTGGACCTGTTGATTCTGGTCTGCACCTGAGACTACCCTGGATCTGGTGACTGTGGTCCCGACCTGGACATCACCTGGATTTAGGGACTCCGGTCCCCATCTGGGCCTCACCTGGCCCTGTTGATCAAGGTCTCATCTGGGCAAAATTGGGACCCGGTGACTGTGTTCACAACTGGACCTCACCTGGACCATGTGACTCTGTTTCCCCTCTGGGCCTCACCGTACCCTAGTGACTGTGAACCCCACTTTGGCCTGACTTGGACCTGCTGACCCAGTTGCCACCTGCGCCTGACCTCGAACTGTTGACTCTGGTTCTTTCAAGGGCCTCCCCTGGACCTGGTGATCCTGGTCCCCACCTGGGACTTACCTGGACGTGGTGACCCTTGTCACCACCGGGGACTCACTTGGACCTGCTTACTGTGTTCCACACCTGGGCCACAAGGATACCTGATCACCATGGTCCCCAAGACAGAATCACATAGACCCTTTGCCTCTGATCCCCACCGGGGCCTCACGTGTACCTGGTAACTCTGGTCCTCACATGGGTCTCATGTGGACCTAGTGGCTCTCGTCCCCACCTGGGCTTCACCTGGATCTGGTCACTCTGGTCCCCACCTGGACTTCACCTGAATCTGGTGACTCTGGTCCCCACCTGGACCTCACCTGGATCTGGTGACTCTGGTCCTCACTTTGACCTCACCTGGACCTAGTGTCTCTCATCCCCACTTTGACCTAACTCAGAACTGCTGAATCTTGCCCAATCTAGGCCACACCCAGACCTGATGACTCTTGTCCCCAGCTATGCCTCAATTCGACCTGATGAATCTGGTCCTAACGTGGGCCTCACATGGACCTGGGACTCAGCTGCATAGAGTGGCTCTGGTTCCCACAAGGGCCTCCCCTGATACTGGTGACTGTGGTCTTATTCTATGCCTCACCAGGACCTAGTGATTTTGTTCCCCATCTGGGCCTGCATGGCCTTAGTGACTCTGGTCCTCACCCAGGCATCATTCGGAACTGGATACTGTATTCCACACCTGGGCCTCATTTTGACCCGGGATCTCAGGTCCCATTATAAACCTCAAACTAAACTGGTTACTCTGGTTGCCCCTCTGGGCCTCACCCTTACCTGGTGACTCTAGTCACCCCGTGGGCTTCACTTGGGGCTGGTGAATCTGGACCTTAGCTGGTTTTCACCTGGATCTGGTGACTGGTCGCCACCTGGGCCTCACCTGGACTTGGTAAATCCTGTTGCCACCTGTACCTTACCTGGACCTTGTGACTGTGGTCCCACCTGAACCTCACCAGGATCTGGTGGCTCTGGTTCCCATATGGGGCTCTCCTGGAACTGGTTTCTGTGGTCTCCATCTGGACTCACCTGGAACACAATGACTCTGATCCATATTTGGGCCTCTCCTGAACCTGTTGACTCTGGTCCTTACCTGGGCATCATTGGGACCTGGATACTCTCTTATATACCTGGGCCTCACCTGGACCTGGTGACTGTGGTCCCACCTGGGCCTCACCTGGACGGGGTGACTGGTTCCTGCAAGGAACTCACCTGGACCTGGTGACTCAGGTCCTCATATGGGCATCATGGGACCTGGTTTTTCATTTCCACATCGGGACCTCATCTGGACCTAGTGACTCTCGTCCCCCTCTGGGCCTCACCATGACGTGGTGACTCTTGTCCCCACCTGGATATCACCAGAACCGGGTGACTCTCGTCCCCCTCTGGGACTAACCCGGAGCTGGGGACACTGGGCCTCAACTGGGCCTTCAACAGGACCTGGTGAATCTACTCCTCACTTAGGCCTCATCTGGACCTTGTGACTCTTTTCCCACCTGGCATCAATAGGACACGGTTACTCTGTTCCCACCTGGGCCTAACCTGGACACGATAACTTTGCTCCACACTTTGGCCTCAAATGGTCCTGATGACTCTCGTCCCCCCACCAAGGCCACAATCTGGACCTGGAGACTGTGGTCCCCACCAGGTTCTCACCTGGACCTGATGACTCTCGTTCCCACATGAACCACACCTGGACCTGGTGACTGTGGTGTTCTTGTAGACTCACATTTACCTGGAGACTCTGGTCCCCACCTGGATCTGGTGACTCTTGCCTGCAGGTTGTCCTCACCTGGACCTGGTAACTCTAGTCCCTAGATGGGCATCTTCGGGACGTGGTTCCACTGCAAGGCCTGCAGGATGGCCTCACCTGGACCTGGTGAGTGGGGTTACCACTTGGGCCTCACCCATACTAGGTGACACAGGTCCCCACGTGGGTCTAACTTGGATCTGGTGTATCTGGTAACTCTGGTCACCTTCTGAGAATCACCTGGACTTGGTGAATCTGGTAAATCTGGTCACCACCTGGGAATCACGTGGACCTGGTGAATCTGGTCCCCATCTGGGCTTCACCCAGTCCTGATGACTTTGTTCCCCACCTGGACCTGATTGCTGTGGACTCCTTCTTGACCTCACCTGGAACTGGTGACTCTGATCCTAACTGGGCCTCACCCAGATCTGGTGACTCTGGTCCTCACCTATGGACAATTATGACCTGGATACTCTCTTCCACACCGGAGTCACACCTGCACATGATGACTCTGGAACCTCTCTAGGCCTCACCCTGACCTGGTGACTCTGGTCCCCATCTGGATTTCACCTGGTCCAGGTGATTCTGGTACCCCTCTAGGGTCAACCAGATCTGGTCACTCTGGTCCTCACCTGGGCCTCACATGGACCTAGTGAATGTAATCCATCTGGGCCTCATTTGGACCTGGAATTCTGGTCCCTACCTGGGCATCATCGGAACATGGTTACTCTGCATTGCCTGCAGGTTGGCCTCACCTGGACCTGGTGAGTGGGGTTGCCACCTGGACCTCGCCCATACCTTGTGACTCAAGTCCCCACAGGGGCCTCCTGGACCTGGTGAATGTTCTCCTTACCTGGTCCTACCCCAGACCGGGGACTCTGGTCACCACCTGGGCCTCACCTGGACCTGGTGAATCTGTTCCCCATCTGGGCCTCACCCAGTCTTTGTGACTTTGTTCCTACATGGACCTGATTGCTGTGGAATCTTTCTTGGCCTAACCTGAAACTGGTGACTCTGATCCTATTGTGCGTCTCCCAGATCTGGTGACTCTGGTCCTCACCTTGGCATCATTGATACCTGGTTACTCTGTTCCACACCTGAGCCTCACCTGGACATGATGACTCTGGAACCTCTCTGGGACTCACTCTGACCTGGTGACTCTGGTCCCCATCTGGATGTCACCTGGACCAGGTGATTCTGGTACCCCTCTAGGGCTCAAGGTGATCTGGTGACTCTGTTCCTCAACTGATTCTCACCTGGACCTAGGGAATATACCCCATCTGGGCCTCATTCGGACCTGGTGACTCTGGTCCCTACCTGGGCATCATTGGGATATGGTATCACGGCATGGCCTGCAGGTTGGCCTCACCTGGACCTGGTGAGTGGGGTTGTCCTCAACTGGGCAAAATTGGGACCCGGTGACTGTGTTCCACAAGTGGTCTCACCTGGACCAAGTGACACTGGTCCCCCTCTGGGGGTCACCGTGCCCTAGTGACTGTGAACCCCACTTTGGCCTGACTTGGACCTGCTGACCCTAGTTGCCAACTGCTCCTGACCTCGAACTGTTGACTCTGGTTCTTTCAAGGGCCTCCCATGGACCTGGTGATCCTGGTCCCCACCTGGGCCTCACCTGGACGTGGTGACTCTTGTCACCACCGGGGACTCACCGGGACCTGCTTACTGTGTTCCACGCCTGGGCCTCAAGTAGACCTGTTGACCATGGTCCCCAAGCCAGACTCACATGGACATATTGCCTCTGATCCCCACCGGGGCCTCACGTGTACCTGGTAACTCTGGTCCTCACCTGGGCCTCATCTGGACCTAGTGACTCTGGTCCCCACCTGGACTTCACCTGGAACTGGTGACTTTCGTCCACCCCAGGACCTCTCCTGGACCTGGTGACTCCTTTCCAGCATGGACCTCATGTGGATCTGGTGACTCTGGTCCTCAGTTTGGCCTCACCTGGACTTGGTGTCTCTCGTCCCCACTTTGACCTAACTCAGAACTGCTGAATCTTGCCCCACCTAGGCCGAACTCAGACCTGGTGACTCTTGTCCCCAGCTATGCCTCAATTCGACCTGATGAATCTGCTCCTCACGTGTGCCTCACATGTACCTGGGACTCAGCTGGATAGAGTGGCTCTGGTTCCCACAAGGGGCACACCTGATACTGCTGACTGTGGTCTTATTCTATGCCTCACCAGGACGTAGTGATTCTGTTCCCCATCTGGGCCTGCATGGCCCTAGTGCCTCTGGACCTCACCCAGTCAGCATTGGGTGATGGACCCAATGATCCTCACCCTGGATACTCTATTCCACACCTGTGCCTCACTTTGACCAGGGACTTCTGGTCCCATTCTGGGCCTCAAACTAAACTGGTTACTCTGGTTCCCCTCTGGGCCTCAGCCTTACCTGGTGACTCTGGTCACCCCTTGGGCATCAATAGGTCCTGGTGAATCTGGTCCTTACCTGGTCCGCACATGGATCTGGTAACTGGTCGCAACCTGGGCCTCACCTGGACTTGGTGAATCCTGTTGTCACCTGTGCCTCACCTGGACCTGTGACTGTGGTCCCACCTGGACCTCACCTGGATCTGGTGGCTCTGGTTCCCATATGGGGCTCTCCTGGACCTGGTTCCTGTGGTCTCCAACTGGCCTCACTTGGAACACAATGACTCTGAACAATATTTGGGCCTCTCCTGTACCTGTTGACTCTGGTCCTTACATGGGCATCATTGGGAGCTGGATACTCTGTTATATACCTGGGCCTCACCTGGACCGGTGACTGTGGTCCCACCTGGCCCTCACCGGGACGAGGTGACTGGTTCCCACAGGGACCTCACCTGGACCTGCTGACTCAGGTCCTCATATGGGCACAATGGGACCTGGTTTCTCACTTCCACATCAGGGCCTCACTTGGACCTAGTGATTCTCGTCCCACTCTGGGCCTCACCCTGACGTGGTGAGTCTGATCCCCACCTGGATATCACCAGAACCGCGTGACTCTGGTCCCCTCCTGGGACTCACCCGGAGCTGGGGACACGGGTCCTCAATTGGGCCTCAATAAGACCTGGTGAATCTACTCCTCATTCAGGCCTCGTCTGGACCTGTGACTCTTTTCCCACCTGGCATCAATGGGACATGGTTACACTGTACCCCACCTGGGCCTCACCTGGACATGATAACTCTGCTCCACACGTTGGCCTCAACTGGTACTGATGACTCTGGTCCCCCCACCTAGCCCTCAATCTGGACCTGGTGTCTGTGGTCCCCACCTGGGTCTCATCTGGCCCTGGTTACTCTTGTTCCCACATGAACCTCACCTGGACCTGGTGGCTGTGGTGTTCTTGTAGACTCATATTTACCTGGTGACTCCGGTCCGCACTAGGGCCTCACGTGGATCTGGTGACTCTGACCAGCAGGTGGCCTCACCGGGACCTGCTGAGTGGGGTGGCACCTGGGCCTCACCCATACTTGGTGACTCAGGTCCCCACGTGGGCATCTTGGACCTGGTGAATCTGGTCCTTACCTGGTCCTCTCCCAGACCCGGGGACTCTGGTCTCCACCTGGGCCTCACCTGGACCTAGTGAATATGCTCCATCTGGGCCTCATTTGGACCTGGTGACTCTGGTCACTACCTGGGCAACATCGGGACATGATTCCACTGCATGGCCTGCAGGTTGGACTCACCTAGACCTGGTAAATCTGGACCCTCCCTGGGCATCATCAGGACACGGTTCTTCTGCATGGCCTGCACGTATGCCTCAACTGGCCCTGGTTTGTGGGTTTGCCACCTGGGCCTCACCCATACCTGGTGACACAGGTCCCGACGTGGACCTCACTTGGACCTGGTGAATCTTGTCTTTACCTGGTCCTCACCGGAACTGGTAACTCTGGTCACCACTTGGGAATCACCTGGACCAGTGAATCTGGTCCCCATCTGGACCTCACCCAGTCCTGGTGACTTTGTTCCCCACCTGGACCTCATTGCTGTGGACTCTTTCTTGGCCTGACCTGGAACTGGCGACTCTGATTCTATCTGCGCGTCACCCAGATCTGGGGACTCTGGTCCTCACCTGGGCATCATTGGTACCTGGTTACTCTGTTCCACACCTGAACCTCACCTGGACATGATGACTCTGGAACCTCTCTGGGACTCACTCTGACCTAGAGACTCTGGTTCCCATCTCGATGTCACCTGAACCAGGTGATACTGGTACCCCCTAGGCCTCAACGAGATCTGGTTACACTTGTCCTCAAATGGGCCTCACCTGGACCTAGTGAATATGCTCCATCTGGGCCTCATTTAGACCTGGTGACTCTGGTCACTACCTGGGCATCATCAGGACATGTTTCCACTGCATGGCCTGAAGGTTGGCCTCACCTGGATCTGGTAACTCTGGTCCCAACCAGGGCATCATCGTGACATGGTTCCTCTGCATGGCCTACAAGTTGGCCTCACCTGGACCTGGGGAGTGGGGTTGCCACATGGGCCTCACCCATACCTGGTTACACAGGTCCCCATGTGGGCCTCACATGGACCTGTTGAATCTTGTCCTTTCCTGGTCCTCACCGTGAACTGGTATCTCTGGTCACTACCTGGGAATCACCTGGACCTGGTGAATCTGTTCCCCATCTGGGCCTCACCCAGTCCTGCTGACTTTGTTCCCCACCTGGATCTGATTGCTGTGGACTCCTTCTTAGCCTCACCTGGAACTGGTGACTCTGATCCTAACTGGGCCTCACCCAGATCTGGTGACTCTGGTCCTCACCTGTGGACCATTATGACCTGGATCTCTGTTCCACACTTGAGCCTCACCTGGACATGATGACTATGGATCCCCTCTGGGCCTCACCCTGACATGGTGACTCTGCTCCACATCTGGATGTCACCTAGACCAGGTGAATCTGGTACCCCTCTAGGCCTCAACTAGACCTGGGGATTCTGGTCCTCAAGTGCAACTCACGGAGACCTAGAGAATATGCTCCCCACCTACTCCTCATCAGGACCTGGTGACTCTGGTTCTACCTGCGCATCATCGGGACATGGTTACTCTATTCCCCACTGGGACTGTCCTGATCCTGGTAACTCTGGTCCTGACTTTGTCCTCTTCTGTACCAGGTGACTCTGGCTCCACCTGGGCCTCACCAGTAAACTGGTGACTCTGATCCTAAGCATGGCCTCACCTGACCTGGTGATGGGGAACCCATCGGGACCTCACCTGGACCTCATGTCTCTGGTCCCACTGGGGCCTCACAAGGACCTTGTGTCTCTGGTACCCACCTGGATAGCATCAGGATATGGTTACATTCTTCACTAACAGTGACCCAGCCGGACCTATTAACTCTGCTCTTCACCTGGGCCACACCTGGACATGGTGATTCTGGTCTGCACCTGAGACTACCCGGGATCTGTTGACTGTGGTCCCCACCTGGGCTTCACCTGGATATTTTGACTCCGGTCCCCATCTGGGCCTCACCTGGCCCTGTTCACCATGGTCCTCAACTGGGCAAAATTGGGACCCGGTGACTGTGATCCACAACTGGATCTCACCTCGACCAGGTTACTCTGGTCCCCCTCTGGGTCTCACCGATCCCTAGTGACTGTGAACCCCACTTTGGCCTGACTTGGACCTGCTGATCCTGTTTGCCACCTGCGCCTGACCTCGAACTGTTGACTCTGGTTCTTTCAAGGCCCTCCCTTGTACCTGGTGATCCTGTTCCCCAACTGGGCCTCACCTGGACGTGGTGACTCTTGTCACCACCGGGGACTCACCTCGACCTGCTTACTGTGTTCCATACCTGGGCCTCAAGTAGATCTGTTGACCCTTGTCCCCAAGCCGGCCTCACATGAACCTGTTGCCTCTGATCAAAACCGGAGCTCACGTGTACCTGGTTACTCTGGTCCTCATCTGGGACTCATCTGGACCTAGTGAGTCTGGTCCCCATCTGGGCTTCACGTGGATCTGGTGACTCTGGTCCCCAACTGGACTTCACCTGGATCTGGTGACACTGGTCCCTACCAGGACCTCTCCTGGACCTGGTGACTCTCTTTCCAACATGGACCTCTTCTGGATCTGGTGACTCTGGTCCTCAGTTTGGCCTCCCCTGGACCTGATGTCTCTCGTCCCCACTTTGACCTAACTCAGAACTGCTGAATCTTGCCCCACCTAGGCCGCACCCAGACTTGGTGACTCTTGTCCCCAGCTATACCTCAATTCGACCTGATGAATCTGGTCCTCACGTGGGCCTCACATGGACCTGGGACTCAGCTGGATAGAGTGGCTCTGTTTCCCACAAGGGGCTCACCTGATACTGGTGACTGTGTTCTTATTCTATGCCTCACCAGGACCTAGTGATCCTGTTCCCCATCTGGCCTGCATGGCCCTAGTGACTCTGGTCCACACCCAGGAATCATTGGGACCTGGATACTCTATTCCACACCTGGGCCTCACTCTGACCAGGGACCTCTGGTCCCAATCTTGGCTCCAAACTAAACTGGTTAATCTGAATCCCCCTCTGGGCCTCACCCTTACCTGGTGACTCTGGTCACCCCTTGGGCTTCACTTGGGCCTGGTGAATCTAGTCCTTAATTGTCCGCACCTGGATCTGGTGACTGGTCGCCACCTGGGCCTCACCTGGACTTGGTGAGTCTTGTTGCCACCTCTGCCTCACCTGGACCTTGTGACTTTGGTCCCACCTGAATCTATCCTGGATCTGGTGGCTCTGGTTCCCATATGGGGCTCTCCTGGACCTGGTTCCTGTGGTCTCCATCTGATTCACCTGGAACTCAATGACTCTGATCCATATTTGGGCCTCTCCTGCACCTGTTGACTCTGGTGCTTACCTGGGCATCATTGAGACCTGGATACTCTCTTATATACCTGGGCCTCATCTTGACCTGGTCACTGTGGTCCCACCTGGGCTTCATCTGGACGAGGTGACTGGTTCCCACAGGGACCTCACCTGGACCTGGTGACTCAGGTCCTTATATGTGCATCATGGGACCTGGTTTCTCAGTTCCACATCGGGGCCCTCACCTGGACCTAGTGATTCTCGTCCCCCTCTGGGCCTCACCCTGACATGGTAACTCTGGTCCCCACCTGGATATCACCAGAACCGTGTGACTCTGTTCCCCCTCTGGGACTCACCTGGAGCTGTGGACACTGGTCCTCAACTGGGCCTCAACAGGACCTGATGAATCTACTCCTCACTTATGCCTCGTCTGAACCTTCTGACTCTTTTCCACCGGGCATCAATGGGACATGGTTACTCTGTTCCCCACCTGGGCCTCACCTGGACATGATAACTTGCTCCGCACTTTGGCCTCAACTGGTCCTGATGACTCTGGTCCCCCCAACTAGGCCTCAATCAGGACCTGGTGACTGTGGTCCCCACCTGGGTCTCACCTGGACCTGGTGACTCTCGTTCCCACATGAACCACAGCTGGACCTGGTGACTGTGGTGTTCTTGTAGACTCACATTTACCTGGTGAGTCCGGTACCCACAACGGCCTCACCTGCATCTGGTGACTCTGGCCTGCAGGTTGGCCTCACCTGGACCTGGTGAGTGGGGTTGCCACCTGGGCCTCACCCACACCTGGTGATTCAGGTCCTCATGTTGGTCTCTTGGACCTGGTGAATCTGGGCCTTACCCTGGTCCTCTCCCAGACCCGGGGACTCTGGTCACCACCTGGGCCTCACCAGGAACTGGTGAATCTAGTCCCCATTTGGTCCTCACCCAGTCCTGATGACTTTGTTCCCACATGGACCTGATTGCTCTGGACGCTTTCTTGGCCTCACTGGAACTGGGGACTCTGATCCTATTGTGCGTCTCCCAGATCTCGTGACTCTGGTCCTCACCTGGGCATTATTGATACCTTGGTACTCTGTTCCACACCTGAGCCTCACCTGGATATGATGACTCTGGAACCTCTCTGGGACTCACTCTGACCTGGTGACTCTGGTCCCCATCTGGATGTCACCTGGACCAGGTGATTCTGGTACCCCACTAGGCTCAAGGTGATCTGGTGACTCTGGTCCTCAACTGGGCACTCACCTGGACCTAGTGAATATACCCATCTGGGCCTCATTTGGACCTGGTGACTCTGGTCCCCTACCTGGGCATCATCGGGATATAGTATCAGGCATGGCCGGCAGGTTGGCCTAACCTGGACCTGGTGAGTGGGGTTGTCCCTCAACTGGGCAAAATTGGGACCCCCGGTGACTGTGTTCCACATGTGGCCATCACCTGGACCAAGTGACTCTGGGTCCCCCTCCTGGGAGTCCCCTTGCCCTAGTGACTGTGAACCCCATATTGGCCTGACTTGGACCTGCTGACCCTGGTTGTCACCTGCGCCTGACCTCGAACTGTTGACTCTGGTTCTTTCAAGGGCCTCCCCTGGACCTGGTGATCCTGGTCCCCACCTGGCCTCACCTGGACGTGGTGACTCTTGTCACCACCGGGGACTCACCGGGAAACCTGCTTACTGTGTTCCACACCTGGGCCTCAAGTACACCTCTTGGACCATGGTCCCCAAGCCCGACTCACATGGACATGTTGCCTCTGATCCCCACCGGAGCCTCACGTGACCTGGTAACTCTGGTCCTCACCTGGGCCTTATCAGGACCTAGTGACTCTGGTCCCCACCTGGACTTCACCTGGAACTGGTAACTCTGGTCCACCCCAGGACGGTCTCCTGGACCTGGTGACTCCTTTCAACATGGACCTCATGTGGTATCTGGTGACTCTGGTCCCTCAGTTTTGGCCTCACCTGGACTTGGTGTCTCTCGTCCCCACTTTGACCTAACTCATAACTGCTGAATCTTGCCACATAGGCCGCACCCAGACCTGGGGACTCTTGTCCCCAGCTATGCCTCAATTCGACCTGATGAATCTGGTCCTCACGTGTGCCTCACATGTACCTGGGACTCAGCTGGATAGAGTGGCTCTGGTTCCCACAAGGGGCACACATGATACTGCTGACTGTGGTCTTATTCTATGCCTCACCAGGACCTAGTGATTCTGTTCCCATCTGGGCCTGCATGGCCCTATTGCCTCTGGTCCTCACCCAGGCATCATTGGGTGATGAACCCAAAGATCCTCACCCTGGATACTCATTCACCACACCTGGGCCTCACTTTGAACAGGGACTTTGGTCCCATTCTGGGCCTCAAACTAAACTGGTTACTCTGGTTCCCCTCTGGGCCTCACTTTTACCTGGTGACTCTGGTCACCCCTTGGGCTTCACTAGGTCCTGGTGAATCTGGTCCTTAGCTGGTCCGCACCTGGATCTGGTGACTGGTCGCCACCTGGGCCTCACCTGGACTTGGTGAATCCTGTTTCCACCTGCGCCTCACCTGGACCTTGTGACTGTGGTCCCACCTGGACCTCACCTGGATCTGGTGGCTCTGGTTCCCATATGGGGCTCTCCTGGACCTGGTTCCTGTGGGCTCCAACTGGCCTCACCTGGAACACAATGACTCTGAACAATATTTGGGCCTCTCCTGTACCTGTTGACTCTGGTCCTTACTTGGGCATCATTGGGAGCTGGATACTCTGTTATATACCTGGGCCTCACCTGGACCGGTGACTGTGGTCCCACCTGAGCCTCACCTGGACGAGGTGACTGGTTCCCACAGGGACCTCACCTGGACCTGGTGACTCAGGTCCTCATATGGGCATCATGGGACCTGGTTTCTCACTTCCATATTGGGGCCTCACACTTGGACCTAGTGATTCTCGTCCCACTCTGGGCCTCACCCTGACGTGGTGAGTCTGGTCCCCACCTGGATATCACCAGAACCGGCTGACTCTGGTCCCCTCTGGGACTCTCCCGGAGCTGGGGACACTGGTCCTCAACTGGGCCTCAACAAGACCTGGTGAATCTACTCCTCACTCAGGCCTCGTCGGACCTGTGACTTTTTTCCCACCTGGCATCAATGGGACATGGTTACACTGTTCCCCACCTGGGCCTCACCTGGACATGATAACTTTGCTCCACACTTTGGCCTCAACTGGTCCTGATGACTCTGGTCCCCCCACCTAGGCTCAATCTAGACCTGGTGACTGTGGTCCCCACCTGGGTCTCACCTGGACCTGGTGACTCTGTTCCCACATGAACCACACCTGGACCTGGTGACTGTGGTGTTCTTGTAGACTCATATTTACCTGGTGACTCCGGTCCCCACCAGGGCCTCACGTGGATCTGGTGACTCTGACCTGCATGTTGGACTCACCGGGACCTGCTGAGTGGGGTGGCCAACTGGGCCTCACCCATACCTGGTGACTCAGGTCCCCACCTGGGCATCTTGGACCTGGTGAATCTGGTCCTTACCTGGTCCTCTCCCAGACCCGGGGACTCTGGTCACCACCTGGGCCTCACCTGGATCTGGTGAATCTGGTCCCCATCTGGGCCTCACCCAGTCCTGGTGACTTCGTTCCACAGTGGACCTGATTGCTCTGGACTCTTTCTTGGCCTCACCTGAACTGGTGACTCTGATCCTATTTGCGCGTCACCCAGACCTGGCGACTCTGACCCAACATGGGCATCATTGGTACCTGGTGACTCTGTTCCACGCCTGAGCCTCACCTGGACCTGATGACTCTGGAACCTCTCTGGGCCTCACCCTGACCTGGTGAGGCTGGTCCCCATCTGGATGTCACCTGGACCAGGTGATTCTGTACCCCGATAGTCCTCAACAGTTCTGGTGACTCTGGTCTTCAACTGGGCCTCACCTGGAACTAGTGAATATGCTCCATCTTGGCCTCAACCCGGGACATGGTAAGCCCGTCCCTAGCTGGGCATCATCGGGACATGGTTTCCCTGCATGGCCTGCAGGGGGCCCTCACCTGGGACCTGTTGAGTGGGG
>NW_023330151.1:314637-374920 GCF_011100685.1 Canis lupus familiaris
TCCTATCGCGCGTCCACCAGATCTGGTGACTCGTGTAACTCACTGGTGTGCATCACTTGGTACCTGATTACTCTGTCCCACACCGGAGCCTCACCTGGACATGATGACTGGAACCTCTCTGGCTCAACCTGCACCTGGGACTCGGTGTCCACCATCTGGAACACCTGGACCAGGGTGATTCCGGTATCACCTCCAGGCATCAACCAGATTGGTGACTCTGGTCCTCAACGGGCCTCACCTGGACCTAGTGTATATCCTCGATCTGGGACTCATTTGAACCCGGTGACTCTGCTCCCTACCTGGCACATCGGGAGATGGTTCCACTGCATGGCCTGCAGGTTGGCCTCACCTGGACCTGGTAACTCTGGTCCCTACCTGGGGCTTCATCGGGACACCGTCCTCTGCATGGCTGCAGGGTGGCCTCAACGGGACCTGGTGAGTGGGTTTTCCACATGGGCCTCACACATAACTGGTGACATAGGTACCCAAGTGGGCAATCACTTGGACCTGGAGAATCTGGTCCTTACCTGGTCCTCACCAGAACTGGTAACTCTGGTCACCACCTGGGAATACCTGGACAGGGTGAATCTGGTCCCCATCTGGGCCTCCACCAGTCCTGATGGACTTTGTTCCCCACCTGAAACTGATTGCTGTGAACTCCTTCTTGGCCTCACCTGGAACTGGTGACTCTCATCCTAACTGAGCCTAACTAATCTGCTGACTCTTGTTCTCCCCTGTGGACCATTATGAACTGGATACTCTGTTCCACACCTGAGCCTCACCTGGACATGATGACTCTGGATCCACTCTGGGCCTCACCCTGACGTGGTGACTCTGGTCCTCATGTGGATGTCACCTAGTCCAGGTGAATCTGGTACCCATCTAGGCCTCAACTAGACCTGGTGACTCTGGTCCTCAACTGGGCCTCACCGGGACCTAGTGAATATGCTCCCCAACTGTGCCTCATCTGGACCTGGTAACTCTGGTTCTACCTGGGCATCATCGGGACATGTTTACTGTATTCCCCACTGGGACTGACCTGATCCTGGTAACTCTGGTCCTGATTTGGCCTCTTCTGTACCAGGTGACTCTGGATCCACCTTGGGTTCACCGGTAACTGGTGACTCTGATCCTAAGCATGCCTCACCTGACATGGTGACTGTGGTTCCCATCGGGACCGCACCTGGACCTCATGTCTCTGGTCCCAACTGGGCTTCACCAGGACCTGGTGTCTCTGGTACCCACCTTGGTAGCATCAGGATACGGTTACACTGTTCACTAACAGTGACCCAGCCGGACCTATTAACTCTGGTCTTCACCTGGGCCACACCTGGACATGTTGACACTGGTTCCCACCTGGGTATCACCTGGACATGGTGAGTCGGATCCAAAACTGGTCCTCCCCTGTAACTGGTGATTCTCGTTCCCACATGGACATCATGTGGACCTGGTGGCTGCAGTGTTTCTAGCTTCTCATGTACCTCGTGACTCTGGTCCCCACCAGGGCCTCACAGGGACCTGGTGAGTGTGGTTGCCACCTGCACCTCAAGTGGACCTGGTCATTCTGGTCTGCACCTGAGACTACCCTGGATCTGGTGACTATGGTCCCCACCTGGGCTTCACCTGCTTTGGGGACTCCGGTCTCCATCTGACCCTCACCTGACCCTGTTGACCATGGTCCTCAACTGGGCAAATTGGGACCCGGTGACTGTGTTCAACAACTGGACCTCACTTGGACCAGGTGACTCTGGTCCGCCTCCGGGTCTAACCGTGGACCTCACCTGGACCATGTGACTCTGGTCCCCCTCCGGGTCTCACCGTGCCCTAATGACTCTGAACCCCACTTTGGCCTGACTTGGACCTGCTGACCTTGGTTGCCAACTGTGCCTGACCTCGAACTGTTGACTCTGGTTCTTTCAAGGGCCTCCCCTGTACCTGCTGATCCTGGTCCCCACCTGGGTCTCACCTGGACGTGGTGACTCTTGTCACCACCGGGGACTCACCTGGACCTGGTACTGTGTTCCACACATGGGCCTCAAGTAGACCTGTTGACCATGGTCCCCAAGCCGGCCTCACATGGACCTGTTGCCTCTGATCCCCACCGGGGCCTCACGTGTACCTGGAAACTCTGGTCCTCACCTGGGCCTCATCTGGGCCTAGTGACTCTGGTCCCCACCTGGGCTTCACTTTGATCTGGTGACTCTGGTCCCCACCGGGACTTCACCTGGATCTGGTGACTCTTGTACACACCTGGACCTCTCCTGGACCTGGTGACTCTCTTTCCAACATGGACCTCACCTGGATCTGGTGACTCTGGTCCTCAGTTTGGCCTCACATGTACCTGGTATCTCTCGTCCCCACATTGACCTAGCTCAGAACTGCTGAATCTTGCCCCACCTAGGCCGCACCCAGACCTGGTGACTCTTGTCCCCAGCTATGCCTCAATTCGACCTGATGAATCTGATCCTCACGTGGGCCTCACATGGATCTGGGACTCAGCTGGATAGAGTGCCTCTGGTTCCCACAGGGGCTCCACTGATACTGCTGACTGTGGTGTTATTCTATGCCTCACCAGAACCAAGTGATTCTCTTCCCCATCTGGGTCTGCATGGCCCTAGTGACTCTGGTCCTCACCGAGGCATCATTGGGACCTGGATACTCTATTCCACACCTGGGCCTCACTTTGACCAGGGACCTCTGGTCCCATTCTGGGCCTCAAACTAAACTGGTTACTCTGGTTCCCCCTCTGGGCCTCACCCTTACCTGGTGACGCTGGTCACCCCTTGGGCTTCACATGGGCCTGGTGAATCTGGTACTTAGCTGGTCCTCACCTGGATCTGGTGACTGGTCGCAACCTGGGCCTCACTTGGACTTGGTGAATCCTGTTGCCACCTCCGCCTCACCTGGACCTTGTGACTGTGGTCCCACCTGGATCTCACCTGGATCTGGTGTCTCTGGTTCCCATATGGGGCTCTCCTGGACCTGGTTCCTGTGGTCTCCATCTGGCCTCACCTGGAACACAATGACTCTGATCCATATTTGGGCCTCTCCAGGACCTGTTGACTCAGGTCCTTACCTAGGCATCATTGGGAACTGGATACTCTCTTATATACCTGGGCCTCACCTGGAAATGGTTACTGTGGTCCCACCTGGGCCTCACCTGGAGGAGGTGACTGGTTCCCACAGGGACCTCAACTGCACCTGGTGACTCAGGTCCTCATATGGGCATCATGGGACCTGGTTTCTTAGTTACACATCGGGGCCTCACCTGGACCTAGTGATTCTCGTCCCCCTCTGGGCCTCACTCTGACGTGGTGACTCTGGTCCCCACCTGGATATCACCAGTACCGGGTGCCTCTGGTCCCCTCTGGGACTCCCCCTGAGCTGGGGACACTAGTCTTCAACTGGGCCTCAACAGGACCTGGTGAATCTACTCCTCACTTAGGCCTCGTCTGGACCTTGTGACTCTTTTCGCACCTGGCATCAATGGGACATTGTTACTCTGTTCCACACCTGGGCCTCAACTGGACATGATAACTTTGCTCCACACTTTGGCCTCAACTGGTTCTGATGACACTGGTCGCCCGACCTTGTCCTCAATCTGGACCTGGTGACTGTGGTCCCCACCTGGGTCTCACCTGGACCTGGTGACTCTCGTTCCCACATGAACCACACCTGGACCTGGTGACTGTGGTGTTCTTGTAGACTCACATTTACCTGGTGACTCCGGTCCCCACTAGGGCCTCACCTGGATCTGGTGACTCTGGCCTGCAGGTTGGCCTCACCTGGACCTGGTGAGTGGGGTTGCCACCTGGGCATCACCCATACCTGGTGACTCAGGGCCCCACGTGGGCCTCTTGGACCTGGTGAATCTGGTCCGTACCTGGTCCTCTCACAGACCCTGGGACTCTGGTCACCACCTGGGCCTCACCTGGACCTGGTGAATGAATCTGGTCCCCATCTGATCCTCACCCAGTCCTGGTGACTTTGTTCCCCACCTGGACCTGATTGCTGTGGACTCTTTCTTGGCCTCACCTGGACCTGGTGACTCTGATCCTATCTGCGCGTCACCCAGATCTGGTGACTCTGGTCCTCACCTGGGCATCATTTGTACCTGGTGACTCTGTTCCAAAGCTGAGCCTCAGCTGGACATGATGACTCTCGAACCTCTCTGTGCCTCACCCTGACCAGGTGACTCTGGTCCCCATCTGTATGTCACCTGGACCAGGGGATTCTGGTACCCCTCTGGGCCTCAAGCAGATCTGGTGACTCTGGTCCTCAACTGGGCCTCACCTGGACCTAGTGAATATGCTCCATCTGGGCCTCATTTGGAGTTCGTCCCTCTGGTACCTACGTGGACACCATCGGGACATGGTTCCGCTGCATGTCCTGCAGGTTGGCCTCACCTGGACCTGGTAACTCTGGTCCCTACATGGACATCATCGGGACACGGTTCCTCTGCATGACCTGCATGTTGGCCTCAGCCGGACCTGGTGAGTGTGGTTACCACCTGGGGCTCACCCATACCTGGTGACACAGGTCCCCACGTGGGCCTCACTTGGACCTGGGGAATCTGTTCCTTACCTGGTCCTCCCCCGGACCTGGTTACCCTGGTCACCACCTGGGAATCACCTGGACCTGGTGAATCTGGTCCCCATCTGGGCCTCACCCAGTCCTGTTGACTTTCTTCCCCACATGTACCGGATTGCTGTGGACTCCTTCTTGGACACAACAGGAACTGTTGACTCTGATCCTAACTGGGCTTCACCCAGATCTGGTGACTCTGGTCCTCACCTGTGGACCATTATGACCTGGATACTCTGTTCCACACCTGAGCCTCACCTGGACATGATGACTCTGGAACCTCTCTGGGCCTCACCCTGACATGGTGACTCTGGTCCCCATCTGGATGTCACCTAGACCAGGTGAATATAGTACCCCTCTAGGCCTCAACAAGACCTGGTGACTCTGGTCCTCAATTGGGCAGCACCGAGACCTAGTGAATATGCTCCCCACCTGCGCCTCATCTGGACATGGTTACTCTGTTCCCACTGGGACTGACCTGATCCTTGTAACTCTGCCATGACTTTGGCCTCTATGTACCAGGTGATTCTGGCTCCACCTGGGCCTCACCTGTAACTGGTGACTCTGATCCTAAGCATGGACTCACCTGACCTGGTGACTGTGGTTCCCATTGACCTCACCTGGACCTCATGTCTCTGGTCCTCACCTGGGCCTCATATGGAACTAGTAAGTCTGGTCCCCTCCTGGGCTTCACCTGGATCTGGTGACTCTGGTACCCAACTGGACCACTCTTGGACCTGGTGACTCTCTTTCCAACATGGACCTCACCTGGATCTGGTGACTCTGGTCCTCCGTTTGGCCTCACCTGGACCTGGTGTCTCTCATCCCCACTTTGACCTCACTCAGAACTGCTGAAATGCACACCTAGGCTGCACCCAGACCTGGTGACTCTTGTCCCCAGCTATGCCTCAATTCGACCTGATGAATCTGCTCCTCACGTGGGCCTCACATGGACCTGGGACTCAGCTGGGTTGAGTGGCTCTGGTTCCCACAAGGGGCACACCTTATACTGGTGACTTTGGTCTTATTCTATGTCTCACCAGGACCTAGTGATTCTGTTCCCCATCTGGGTCTGCATGGCCCTAGTGACTCTGGTCCTCACCCAGGCATCATTGGGACCTGGATACTCTATTCCACACCTGGGCATCACTTTGACCAGGGACCTCTGGTCCCAATCTGGGCCTCAAACTAAACTGGTTACTCTGGTTCCCCCTCTGGGCCTCACCCTTTCTGGTGACTCTGGTCACCCCTTGGGCTTCACTTGGGCCTGTTGAATCTGGTTCTTAGCTGGTCCGCACCTGGATCTGGTGACTGGTCGCCACCTGGGCCTCACTTGGACTTGGTGAATCCTGTTGGCAACTGCGCCTCACCTGGACCTTGTGACTGTGGTACCACCTGGACCTCACCTGGATCTGTTGGCTCTGGTTCCCATATGTGGCTCTCCTGGACCTGGTTCCTGTGGTCTCCATCTGGCCTCACCTGGAACACAATGACTCTGATCCATATTGGGTCTCTCCTGGACTTGTTTACTCTGGTCCTTACCTGGGCATCATTGGGACCTGGATACTCTCTTATATACCTGGGCCTCACCTGGACCTGGTGACTGTCGTCCCACCTGGGCCTCACCTGGACGAGGTGACTGGTTCCCTCAGGGACCTCACCTGGACCTGGTGACTCAGGTCCTCATATGGGCATCATGGGACCTGGATTCTCAGGTCCACATCGGGGCCTCACCTGGACCTAGTGCTTCTCATCCCCCTCTGGGCCTCACCCTGACGTATGATTCTGGTCCCCCCCTGGATATCACGAGGACCGGGTGACTCTGATCCCCCTCTGAGACTCACCCGTTGCTGGCGACACTTGTCCTCAGCTGGTCCTCAACAGGACCTGGTGAATCTACTCCTCACATAGGCCTCGTCTGGACCTTGTGACTCTTTTCCCACCTGACATCAATGGGACATTGTTACTCTGTTCCCCATCTGCGCCTCACCTGGACATGATAACTTTGCTCCACACTTTGGCCTCAACTGGTCCTGATGACTCTGGTCCCCCCATTAGGCCTCAATCTGGACCTGGTGACTGTGGTCCCCACCTGGGTCTCACCTGGACCTGGTGACTCTCGTTCCCACATGAACCACACCTGCACCTGGTGACTGTGGTGTTCTTGTAGATTCACTTTTACCTTGTGACTCCGGTTCCCACTAAGGTCTCACCTGTATCTGGTGATTCTAGCCTGCAGGTTGGCCTCACCTGGACCTGGTGAGTGGGGTTGCCACCTGGGCCTCGCCCATACCTTGTGACTCAAGTCCCCACAGTGGCCTCTTGGACCTGGTGAATCTTCTCCTTACCTGGTCCTCCCCCAGACCGGGGACTCTGGTCACCACCTGGGCCTCACCTGGACCTGGTGAATCTGTTCCCCATCTGGGCCTCACCCAGTCTTTGTGACTTTGTTCCCACATGGACCTGATTGCTGTGGAATCTTTCTTGGCCTAACCTGAAACTGGTGACTCTGATCCTATTCTGCGTCTCCCAGATCTGGTGACTCTGGTCCTCACCTTGGCATCATTGATACCTGGTTACTCTGTTCCACACCTGAGCCTCACCTGGACATGATGACTCTGGAACCTCTCTGGGACTCACTCTGACCTGGTGACTCTGGTCCCCATCTGGATGTCACCTGGACCAGGTGATTCTGGTACCCCTCTAGGGCTCAAGGTGATCTGGTGACTCTGGTCCTCAACTGATTCTCACCTGGACCTAGTGAATATACCCCATCTGAGCCTCATTTGGACCTGGTGACTCTGGTCCCTATCTGGGCATCATCGGGATATGGTATCACGGCATGGCCTACAGGTTGGCCTCACCTGGACCTGGTGAGTGGGGTTGTCCTCAACTGGGCAAAATTGGGACCCGGTGACTTTGATCCACAAGTGGCCTCACCTGGACCAAGTGACTCTGGTCCCCCTCTGGGGTCACCGTGCCCTAGTGACTGTGAACCCCACTTTGGCCTGACTTGGACCTGCTGACCCTGGTTGCCACCTGCTCCTGACCTCGAACTGTTGACTCTGGTTCTTTCAAGGGCCTCCCCTGGACCTGGTGATCCTGGTCCCCACCTGGGCCTCACCTGGACGTGGTGACCCTTGTCACCACCGGGGACTCACCGGGACCTGCTTACTGTGTTCCACACCTGGGCCTCAAGTAGACCTGTTGACCATGGTCCCCAAGCCAGACTCACATGGACATGTTGCCTCTGATCCCCACCGGGGCCTCACGTGTACCTGGTAACTCTGGTCCTCACCTGGGCCTCATATGGACCTAGTGACTCTGGTCCCCACCTGGACTTCACCTGGAACTGGTGACTCTGGTCCACCCCAGGACCTCTCCTGGACCTGGTGACTCCTTTCCAGCATGGACCTCATGTGGATCTGGTGACTCTGGTCCTCAGTTTGGCCTCACCTGGACTTGGTGTCTCTCGTCCCCACTTTGACCTAACTCAGAACTGCTGAATCTTGCCCCACCTAGGCCGCACTCAGACCTGGTGACTCTTGTCCCCAGCTATGCCTCAATTCCACCTGATGAATCTGGTCCTCACGTGTGCCTCACATGTACCTGGGACTCAGCTGGATAGAGTGGCTCTGGTTCCCACAAGGGGCACACCTGATACTGCTGACTGTGGTCTTATTCTATGCCTCACCAGGACGTAGTGATTCTGTTCCCCATCTGGGCCTGCATGGCCCTAGTGCCTCTGGTCCTCACCCAGGCAGCATTGGGTGATGGACCCAATGATCCTCACCCTAGATACTCTATTCCACACCTGTGCCTCACTTTGACCAGGGACTTCTGGTCCCATTCTGGGCCTCAAACTAAACTGGTTACTCTGGTTCCACTCTGGGCCTCACCCTTACCTGGTGACTCTGGTCACCCCTTGGGCATCAATAGGGCCTGGTGAATCTGGTCCTTAGCTGGTCCGCACATGGATCTGGTAACTGGTCGCAACCTGGGCCTCACCTGGACTTGGTGAATCCTGTTGCCACCTGTGCCTCACCTGGCCCTTGTGACTGTGGTCCCACCTGGACCTCACCTGGATCTGGTGGCTCTGGTTCCCATATGGGGCTCTCCTGGACCTGGTTCCTGTGGTCTCCAACTGGCCTCACTTGGAACACAATAACTCTGAACAATATTTGGGCCTCTCCTGTACCTGTTGACTCTGGTCCTTACTTGGGCATCATTGGGAGCTGGATACTCTGTTATATACCTGGGCCTCACCTGGACCGGTGACTGTGGTCCCACCTGGCCCTCACCGGGACGAGGTGACTGGTTTCCACAGGGACCTCACCTGGACCTGCTGACTCAGGTCCTCATATGGGCATCATGGGACCTGGTTTCTCTCTTCCACATCAGGGCCTCACTTGGACCTAGTTATTCTCGTCCCTCTCTGGGCCTCACCCTGACGTGGTGAGTCTGGTCCCCACCTGGATATCACCAGAACCGCGTGACTCTGGTCCCCTCCTGGGAATCACCCGGAGCTGGGGACACGGGTCCTCAACTGGGCCTCAATAAGACCTGGTGAATCTACTCCTCATTCAGGCCTCGTCTGGACCTGTGACTCTTTTCCCACCTGGCATCAATGGGACATGGTTACACTGTACCCCACCTGGGCCTCACTTGGACATGATAACTCTGCTCCACACTTTGGCCTCAACTGGTACTGATGACTCTGGTCCCCCCACCTAGGCCTCAATCTGGACCTGGTGTCTGTGGTCCCCACCTGGGTCTCATCTGGTCTGGTTACTCTTGTTCCCACATGAACCTCACCTGGACCTGGTGGCTGTGGTGTTCTTGTAGACTCATATTTACCTGGTGACTCGTTCCGCACTAGGGCCTCACGTGGATCTGGTGACTCTGACCGGCAGGTTGGCCTCACCGGGACCTGCTGAGTGGGGTGGCACCTGGGCCTCACCCATACTTGGTGACTCAGGTCCCCACGTGGGCATGTTGGACCTGGTGAATCTGGTCCTTACCTGGTCCTCTCCCAGACCCGGGGACTCTGGTCTCCACCTGGGCCTCACCTGGGCATCATTGGTACCTGGTGACTCTGTTCTACACCTGAGCCTCACCTGGACATGCTGACTCTGGAACCTCTCTTGGCCTCAACCTGCCCTTGTGACTCTGGTCCCCATCTGGATATCACCTGGACCAGGGAATTCTCGTACCCCTCTAGGCCTCAACCAGTTCTGGTGTCCCTGGTCCTCAACTGGGCCTCACCTGGACCTAGTGTATATGCTCCATCTGGGACTCATTTGGACCTGGTGACTCTGGTGCCTACCTGGGCATCATAGGGATATGGTTCCAATGCATGGCCTGCAGGTTGGCCTCACCTGGACCTGGTAACTCTGGTCCCAACTTGGGCATCATCGGTACATGGTTCCACTGCATGGCCTGCAGGTTGGCCTCACCTGGACCTGGTGAATGGGGTTGCCAATTGTGCCTCACCCATACCTGGTGACACAGGTCCCCACGTGGGCCTCAATTGGACCTGGTGAATCTGGTCCTTACCTGGTCCTTCCCCGGAACTGGTAACTCTGGTCACCACCTGGGAATCACCTGGACCTGGTGAATCTGGTCCCCATCTGGGCCTCACCCAGTCCTGGTGACTTTGTTCCCCTCTGGACCTGATTGCTGTGGACTCCTTCTTGGCCTCAACTGGAAGTGGTGACTCTGATCCTACCTGGGCCTCACCCAGATCTGGTGACTCTGGTCCTCACCTGTAGACCATTATGACCTGGATACTCTGTTCCACACCTGAGCCTCACCTGGACATGATGACTCTGGATCCCCTCTGGGCCTCACCCTGACATGGTGACTCTGGTCCCCATCAGGATGTCACCTAGACCAGGTGAATCTGTTACCCCTCTAGGGCTCAAATAGACCTGGTGACACTGGTCCTCAACTGGGTGTCACCGAGACCTAGTGAATTTGCTCCCCACCTGCGCCTCATCTGGACCTGGTGACGCTGGGTCTACCTGGGCATCATCGCGACATGGTTACTCTGTTTCCCACTGGGACTGACCTGATCCTGGTAACTCTGGTCCTTACTTTGGCCTCTTCTGTACCAGGTGACTCTGGCTCCACCTAGGCCTCACCTGTAACTGGTGACTCTGATCCTAAGCATGGCCTCTCCTGACCTGGTGACTGTGGTTCCCATCGGGACCTCACCTGGACCTCATGTCTCTGGTCCCAGCTGGGCCTCACCAGGATCTGCTGTCTCTGGTACACACATGGGTAGCATCAGGATATGGTTACACTGTTCACTAACAGTGACCCAGCCGGACCTATTAACTCTGGTCTTCACCTGGGCCACACCTGGACATGGTGACACTCGTTCCCACCTGGGTCTCACCTGGAAATGGTGAGTCAGATACCCACCTGGTCCTCACCTATAACTGTTGATTCTCGTTTCCACATGGACATCATGTGGACCTGGTGGCTGCGGTGTTTCTAGTTTGTCATGTACCTTGTGACACTGGTCCCCACCAGGGCCTCACCTGACCTGGTGAGTGTGGTTGCCACCTGCACCTCACCTGGACCTGGTGATTCTGGTCTGCACCTGAGACTACCCTGGATCTGGTGACTGTGGTCCCCACCTGGGCTTCACGTGGATTTGGGGACTCTCGCCCCATGTGAGCCTCACCTGGCCCTGTTGACCATGGTCCTCAACTGGGCAAAATTGGGACACGGTGACTGTGTTCCACAACTGGACCTCACCTGGACCACGTGACTCTGGTGCCCCTCTGGGTCTCACCATTCCCTAGTGACTGTGAACCCCACTTTCCCCTGACTTAGACCTGCTGACCGTGGTTGAAACCTGCGCCTGAACTCGAACTGTTGACTCTGGTTCTTTCAAGGGCCTCCCCTGTACCTGGTGATCCTGGTCCGAACCTGGGCCTCACCTGGACGTGGTGACTCTTCTCACCATGGGGACTCACCTGGACCTGCTTACTGTGTTCCACACCTGGGCCTCAAGTAGACCTGTTGACCATGGTCCCCAAGCCGGCCTCACATGGACCTGTTGCCTCTGATCCCCACCGGGGCCTCACGTGTACCTTGTAACTCTGGTCCTCACCTGGGCCTCATCTGGACCTAGTGACTCTGGTCCCCACCTGGGCTTCACCTGGATCTGGTGACTCTGGTCCCCACCTGGATTTCACCTGGAACTGGTGACTCTGGTCCATACCTGAACCTCTCCTGGACTTGGTGACTCACTTTCCAACATGGACCTCACTTGGATCTGGTGAATATGGTCCTCAGTTTGGCCTCACCTGGACCTCGTGTCTCTTGTCCCCACTTTGACCTAACTCAGAACTGCTGATCTTGCCCCACCTAGGCCGCACGCAGACATGGTGACTCTTGTCCCCAGCTATGCCTCAATTCGACCTGATGAATCTAGTCCTCACGTGGGCCTCCATGGACCTGGGACTCAGCTGGATAGAGTGGCTCTGGTTCCCACAAGGGGCTTACCTGATTATGCTGACAGTGGTCGTATTCTATGCCTCACCAGGACCTAGTGATTCTGTTCCCCATCTGGGCCTGCATGGCCCTAGTAACTCTTTTCCTCACCCAGGCATCATTGGGATCTGGATACTCTATTCCACATCTGCGCCTCTTTCACCAGGGACCTAGGTTCCCATTCTGGGCCCTCAAACTAAACTAAACGGTTTACTTCTGGTTCCCCCTCTGGCCCTCACCCCTACCTGGGACTACTGTCACCCCTTGGGCTTCCCCACTGGGCCTGGTGATCTGGTCCTTAGCTGTTGCCAACACCAGATCCTGGTGACCGGTTCTACCTGGGCATCACTGACTTGGTGAAACCTGTTCCACCGTGCGCCTCCCTTGGACCTTGTGACTGGTGGCATCACCTGATGTGGGTCCCCATATGGTACTCACCTGGACCTGGTTTCCTGTCTCCTCTGGTCCTCAACCTGAACCAGTGTCTCACCATAATTGGGCCTCTCCTGGACCGTGACTACCTCCTGGTGACTTTGTTCCCCACGTGGACCTGATTGCTGTGGACACCTTCTTGGCCTCACCTGGAAGTGGTAACTCTGATCACAACTGGGCCTCTCCCAGATCTGGTGACTCTGGTCCTCACCTGGGCCTCATCTGGACCTAGTGACTCTGGTCCCCACCTGGGCTTCACCTGGACTGGTGACTCTGGTCCCCACCTGGATTTCACCTGGAACTGGTGACTCTGGTCCATACCTGAACCTCTACCTGGACTTGACTCTTTCCAACATGGACCTCACTTGGATCTGGTGACTATGGTCCTCAGTTTGGCCTCACCTGGACCTGGTGTCTCTCGTCCCCACTTTGACCTAACTCAGAACTGCTGATCTTGCCCCACCTAGGCCGCACGCAGACCTGGTGACTCTTGTCCCAGCTATGCCTCAATTCGACCTGATGAATCTGGTCCTCACGTGGGCCTCCATGGACCTGGGACTCAGCTGGATAGAGTGGCTCTGGTTCCCACAAGGGGCTTACCTGATTATGCTGACAGTGGTCGTATTCTATGCCTCACCAGGACCTAGTGATTCTGTTCCCCATCTGGGCCTGCATGGCCCTAGTAACTCTTTTCCTCACCCAGGCATCATTGGGATCTGGATACTCTATTCCACATCTGCGCCTCTTTCACCAGGGACCTAGGTTCCCATTCTGGGCCTCAAACTAAACTGTTTACTCTGGTTCCCCTCTGGGCCTCACCCCTACCTGGTGACTCTGGTCACCCCTTGGGCTTCACTTGGGCCTGGTGAATCTGGTCCTTAGCTGTTCCACACCTGGATCTGGTGACCGGTTGCTACCTGGGCATCACCTGGACTTGGTGAAACCTGTTGCCACCTGCGCCTCCCTTGGACCTTGTGACTGTGGTCCCACCCAGACATCACCTGGATCTGGTGGCTCTGGTTCCCATAAGGTACTCTCCTGGACCTGGTTCCTGTGGTCTCCATCTGGCCTCACCTTGAACACAATGACTCTGAACCATATTTGTGCCTCTCCTGGACCTGTTGACTCTGGTCCTTACCTGGGCATCATTGGGACCTGGATACTCTATATATACCTGGGCCTCACCTGGACCTGGTGACTGTGGTCCCAACTGGGCCTCACCTGGACGAGGTGACTGGTTCCCACAGGGACCTCACCTGGACCTGGTGACTCAGGTCCTCATATGGGCATCATGGGACCTGGTTTCTCAGTTCCACATCGGGGCCTCACCTGGACCTAGTGATTCTCGTCCCCTCTGGGCCTCACCCTGACGTGGTGACTCTGGTCCCCACCTGGATATCACCAGGACCGGGTGACTCTGGTCCCCCTCTGGGAATCACCCGGGGCTGTCGACACTTGTCCTCAGTTGGGCCTCAACAGGACCTGGTGAATCTACTCCTCACTTAGGCCTCGTCTGGACCTTGTGACTCTTTTCCCACCTGGCATCAATGGGACATGGTTACTCTGTTTCCCACCTGGGTCTCACCTGGACATGATAACTTTGCTCCACACTTTGGCCTCAACAAGTCCTGATGACTCTGGCCCCTACCTAGTCCTCAATCTGGACCTGGTGACTATGGTCCCCACCTGGGTCTCACCTGGACCTGGTGACTTCGTTCCCACATGAACCACACTGGACCTGGTACTGGTGTTCTTGTAGACTCACATTTACCTGGTGACTCCGGTCCCCACTAGGCCTCACCTGGATCTGGTGACTTGGCCTGCAGGTTGGCCTCACTGACCTGGTGAGTGGGGTTGCCACCTGGGCCTCACTAAACCTGGTGATCTGGTCCCCATCTGGATGTCACCTGCACCAGGTGATTCGGTACCCCTCTAGGTCTCAACCAGATCTGGTGACTATTGTCCTCAACTGGGCCACATCTGGACTAGTGAATATGCTCCATCTGGGCCTCATTTGGACTGGGACTCTGGTCACTCACTGGGCATCATCGGGAAATGGATCCACGCATGGCCTGCTGGTTGGCCTCACCTGGACTGGCAACTATGGTCCCTACCTGGGCATCATCGAGACATGGTTCCTCTGCATGGCCTTCAGGTTGGCCTCATCTTGACCTGGTGAGTGGCGTCCCCACCTGGGTCTTACCATGCCTGGTGACACAGGTCCCCACGTGGGCCTCATAGGACCTGGTGAATGTGGTCCTTACCTAGTCCTCACCCGGAACTGGTAAATCTGGTCACACCTGGGCATCACCTAGTCCTGTGACTTTGTTCCCCACCTGGACCTGATTACTGTGGACACCTTCTTGGCCTCACCTGGAAGTGGTAACTCTGATCCTAACTGGGCCTCTCCCAGATATGGTGACTCTGGTCCTCACCTGTGGACCATTATGACCTGGATACTCTTTCCACCTGAGCCTCACCTGGACATGATGACTCTGGATCCCCTCTGGGCTCGCCTGACATGGTTACGCTCATCCCATCTGGATGTCACCAGACCAGGTGAATCTGGTACCCCTCTAGGCCTCACCTAGACCTGGTGACTCTGGTCCTCAACTGGGCCTCAACGGGACCTAGTGAACATGCTCCCCACCTGCGCCACATCTGGGCCTGGTGACTCTGGTTCTACCTGGGCATCATCGGGACATGGTTACTCTATTCACAATTGGAGTGACCTGATCCTGGTAACTCTGGTCCTGACTTTAGCCTCTTCTGTACCAGGTGACTCTGGCTCCACCTGGGCCTCACCTGTAACGGTGACTCTGATCCTAAGCATGGCCTCACCTGACGTGGTGACTTGGTTCCCATCGGGACCTCACCTGGACCTCATGTCTCTGGTCCCAATTGGGCCTCACCAGGACCTGGTGTCTCTGCTACCCACTGGGTAGCATCAGGATATGGTTACACTGTTCACTAACAGTGACCCAGCCGGACCTATTAACTCTGGTCTTTACCTGGGCCACACCTGGACATGGTGACACTGATTCCCACCTGGGTCTCACCTGGACATGGTGAGTCGGATCCCCACCTGGTCCTCACCTGTAACTGGTGATTCTCGTTCCCACATGGAGATCATGTGGACCTGTTGGCCGCAGTGTTTCTAGCATTTTTTTTTAAATTTTATTTATTTATGATCGTCACAGAGAGAGAGAGAGCAGAGACACAGGCATAGGGAGAAGCAGGCTCCATGCACCGGGAGTCCGACGTGGGATTCGATCCCGGGTCTCCAGGATGGCGCCCTGAACCAAGACAGGCGCCAAACCGCTGCGCCACCCAGGGATCCCATGTGTTTCTAGCTTCTCATGTACCTGGTGACTCTGGTCCCCACCAGTGACTTACTGTGACCTGGTGAATTTGGTTGCCACCTGCAACACCTGGACCTGGTGATTCTGGTCTGCACCTGAGACTACCCTGGATCTGGTGACTGTGGTCCCCCCCCCTGGGCTTCACCTGGATTTCGGGACTCCGGCCCCCATCTGGGGCTCACCTGGCCCTGTTGACCATGGTCTTCAACTGGGCAAAATTGGGAACTGGTGAGTGTTCCACAACTGGACCTCACCTGGACCAGGTACTATGCTCCCCTCTGGGTCTCACCGTGCCCTAGTGACTCTGAAGTCCAGTTTGGCTTGACTTGGACCTGCTGACCCTGGTTGCCACCTGCGCCTGAACTCGAACTGTTGACTCTGGTTCTTTCAAGGGCCTGCCCTGTACCTGGTGATCCTGGTCCCCACTTGGGCCTCAACTGGACGTGGTGACTCTTCTCACCACCGGGACTCACCTGGACCTGCTTACTGTGTTCCACACCTGGGCCTCAAACACCTGTTGACCATGTCCCCAAGCCGGCCTCACATGGACCTGTTGCCTGTGATCCCAATCGGGGTCTCACGTGTACCATGTAACTCTGGTCCTACCTGAGCCTCATCTGGTCCTAGTGACTCTGCTCCCCACCTGGGCTTCACCTGGATCTGGTGACTCTGGTCCCCACCTGGACTTCACCTGGATCTGGTGACTCTAGTCGCCACCTGGACCTCTCCTGGACCTGGTGACTCTCTTTCCAACATGGACCTCACCGGTATCTGGTGACTCTGGTCCTCCCTTTGGCCTCAGCTGGACCTGGTGTCTCTCGTGCCCACTTTGACCTAACTCAGAACTACTAATCTTGCCCCACCTAGGCCGCACCCAGACCTGGTGACTCTTGTCCCCAGCTAAGCTCAATTCGACCTGATGAATCTGGTCCTCACGTGGGCCTCACATGGACCTGGGACTCAGCTGGATAGAGTGGCTCTGGTTCCCACAAGGGGCTCACCTGATATACTGGTGACTATGGTCTTATTCTATGCCTCTCCAGGACCTAGTGATTCTGTTCCCTATCTGGGCCTGCATGGCCCTAGTGACTCTGGTCCTCACCCAGGCATCATTGGACCTGGATACTCTATGCCACACTTGGGACTACCTTTGACCAGGGACCTCTGGTCCCATTCGGGCCTCAAACTAAACTGTTACTCTGGTTCCCCTCTGGGCCTCACCCTTACCTGGTGACTCCTGTCACCCTTGGGCTTCACTGGGCCTGGAGAATCTGGTCCTTAGCTGGTCCTCACCTGGATCTGGTGAATGGTCGCCACCTGGGTCTCACCTGGACTTGGTGAATCCTGTTGCCACCTGCGCCTACCTGGACCTGTGACTGTGGTCCCACCTGGACCTCTTCTGGATCTGGTGGCTCTGGTTCCCATAAGGGGCACTCCTGGACCTGGTTCCTGTGGTCTCCATCTGGCCTCACCTGGAACACAATGACTCTGATCCATATTTGGGCCTCTCCTGGACCTGTTGACTCTGGTCCTTACCTGGGCATCATTGGACCTGGATACTCTTATATACCTGGGCCTCACCTGGACCTGGTGACTGTGGTCCCACCTGGGCCTCACCTGGACGAGGTGACTGGTTCCCACAGGGACCTCACCTGGACCTGGTGACTCAGGTCCTCATATGGGCATCATGGGACCTGGGTTCTCAGGTCCACATTGGAGCCTCACCTGGACCTAGTGATTCTCGTCCCCCTTTGGGCCTCACCCTGCGTGGTGACTCTGGTCCCCACCTGGATATCACCAGAACCGGGTGACTCGGGCCCCCTCTGGACTCACCCAGAGCTGGGGACACTGGTCTTCAACTGGGCCTCAACAGAACCTGGTGAATCTACTCCTCACTTAGGCCTCGTCTGGACCTTGTGACTCTTTTCCCAAATGGCATCAATGGGACATGGTTACTCTGTTCCCCAACTAGGTCTCAATGGACATGATAACTTTGCTCCACACTTTGGCCTCAACTGGTCCTGATGAATCTGATCCCCTCACCTAGGCCTCAATCTGGAACTGGTGACTGTGGTCCACACCTGGGTCTCACCTGGACCTGGTGAATCTGGTCCCATCTCGGCCTCACACAATCCTGGTGACTTTGTTCCCCACCTGGGCCTGATTGATGTGGACTCTTTCTTGGCCTCACCTGGTACTGGTGATCCGATCCTATCTGCGCGTCACCGAGATCTGGTGACTCTGGCCTACCCTGGGCATCATTGGTACCTGTTGACTCTGTTCCACACCTGAGTCTCACCTGGACATGATGACTCTGGAAAACTCCCTGTGTGTCACCCTGACCTGGTGACTCTGGTCTCCATCTGGATGTCACCTGGGTTAGGTGATTCTGGTACCCTCTAGGACTCACCAGATCTGGTGACTCTGGTCCTCAACTGGGCCTCACCGGGACCTAGTGAATATGCCCCATCTGGTCCTCATTTTGATTTTTTTTTATTTATTTATTCATAGAGATGCAGAGAGAGAGAGAGAGAGAGAGGCAGAGACACAGGCAGAGGGAGAAGCAGGCTCCATGCAGGGAGCCTGACGTGGGACTTGATCCAGGGTTTCCAGGATCACGCCCTGGGCTGCAGGCGACGCTAAACCGCTGCGACACCGGCGTTGCCCTGGTCCTCATTTGACCTGGTGACTCTGGTCTCTACCTGGGCATCATCGGGACATGGTTTCACTGCATGGCCTACAGGTTGGCCTCACCTGGACCTGGTATCTGGTCCTACCTGGGCATAATAGGGACACGGTTCCTCGCATGGCCCGCAGGTTGGACTCACCTGGACCTGGTGAGTGGGGTTACCACCTGAGCCTCACCCATACCTGGTGACACGGTCCCCACGTGGGCCTCATTTGGACCTGGTGAATCTGGTACTTACTGGTCCTCACCCGGAACTGGTAACTCTGGTCACCACCTGGGAATCACCTGGACCTGGTGAATCTGGTCCTGATCAGGGCCTCACCCAGTCCTGGTGACTTTGTTCCCCACCTGGACCTGATTGCTGTGGACTCCTTCTTGGCCTCACCTGGAACTGGTGACTGATCATATCTGTGCGTCACCCAGACCTGGTGACTCGGTATACACCTGGGCATCATTGGTACCTGGTGACTCTGTTCTACACCTAAGCCAAACCTGGACATGATGACTCTGGAACCTCTCTGGGCCTCACCCTTCCCTGGTGACTGTGGTCCCCATCTTGGATGTCACCTGGACCAGGGGATTCTCGTACCCCTCTAGTCCTCAACGAGATCTGGTGCCTCTGGTCCTCAACTGGGCCTCACCTGACCTAGTAAATATGCTCCATGGGGCCTCATTCTGGACCTGGTGACTCTGGTCCTACCTGGGCATCATAGGGATATGGTTCCACTGTATGGCCTGCAGGTTGGTCTCACCTGGACCTGGTAACTCTGGTCCCTACCTGGGCATCATCGGGACATGTTTCCACTGCATGGCCTGCAGGTTGGCCTCACCTGGACCTGGTAACTCTGGTCCCTACCTGGGCATCATCGGGACACGGTTCCTCTCCATCACCTGCAGGTTGGCCTCACCTGGACCTGGTGAGTGGTGTTGCCAATTGTGCCTCACCGTACATGGTGACACAGGTCCCCACGTGGGCCTCAATTGGACCTGGTGAATCTGGTCCTTACCCTTCCTTCCCCGGAACTGGTACCTCTGGTCACCACCTGGGAATCACCTGGGCCTCGTGAATCTGGTCCCCATCTGGCCTCACCCAGTCCTGGTGACTTTGTTCCCCACATCGACCTGATTGCTGTGGACGCCTTCTTGGCCTCACCTGGAACTGGTGACTCGGATCCTATCTGCGCATCATCCAGACCTGGTGAATCTGGTCCTCAACTGGGCATCATTGGTACCTGGTGACTCTGTTCCACACCTGAGCCTCACCTGGACATGATGACTCTGGAACCTCTCTGGGCCTCACCCTGACCTGGGGACTCTGGTCCCCATCTCGATGTACCTGAACCAGGTGATTCTGGTACCCTTATAGGGCTCAACCAGATCTGGTGACTCTGGTCCTCAACTGGGCCTCACCTAGACCTAGTTAATATGCTCCATCTGGGCCTCATTTGGACATGGTGATTCTGATCCCTACCTCGGCATTACGGGACATGGTTCCACTGCATGGCCTGCTGGTTGGCCTCACCTGGACCTGGTAACTGGTCGCTACCTGGGCATCATCGGGACATGGTTCCTCTGCATGGCCTGCAGGTTGGCCTCATCTTCACCTGGTGAGTGGGGTTCCCACCTGGGTCTTACCCATGCCTGGTGACACAGGTCCCCACGTGGGCCTCACTTGACCTGGTGAATGTGGTCCTTACCTAGTCCTCACCCGGAACTGGTAAATCTGGTCACCACCTGGGCCTCACCTGGACTTGGTGAATCCTGTTGCCACCTGCGCCTCACCTGGATCTTGTGACTGTGGTCCCACCTGGACCTCACCTGGATCTGGTGGCTCTGGTTCCTATATGGGCTCTCCTGGACCTGGTCCTCTGGTCTCCATCTGGCCTCACCTGGAAACAATGACTCTGATCCATATTTGGGCCTCTCCTGGACCTGTTGACATGGTCCTTACTGGGCAACATTGGGACCTGGATACTCTCTTATATACCTGGGCCTCACCTGGACCTGGTGACTGTGTTCCCACCTGGGCCCTCACCTGGACGAGGTGACTGGTTCCCAACGGGACCTCACCTGGACCTGGTGATTCAGGTCCTCATATGGGCATCATGGGACCTGGGTTCTCAGTTACACATCGGGGCCTCACCTGGACCTAGTGATTCTCGTCCCGTCTGGGCCTCACCCTGACGTGGTGACTCAGGTCCCCACCTGGTTATCACAGAACCGGGTCACTCGGTCCCCCTCTGGGACTCACCGGAGCTGGGGCCACTGGTCCTCAACTGGCCTCAACAGGACCTGGTGAATCTACTCCACTAAGGCCTCGCCTGGACCTTGTGACTCTTTTCCACCTGGCATCTTTGGGACATGGTTACTCTGTTCCCCACCTGGGCCTCACATGGACATGATAACTTTGCTCCACACTTTGGCCTCAACTGGTCCTGATGACTCTGGTCCCCCGACCTAGGCCTCAATCTGGACCTGGGACTGGGTCCCCACTGGGTCTCACCTGGACCTGGTGACTCTCGTTCCCACATGAACCACACCAGGATCTGATGACTGTGTTGTTCTTGTAGAATCACTTTTTAACTGGTGACTCCAGTCCCCACTCGGTCCTCACGTGGATCGGGTGACTTGGCTGGAGGTTGGCCTCACATGGACCTGGTTAGTGGGGATGCCACTTGGGACTCACCCATACCTGGTGACTCAGGTCTCCACGTGGGCCTCCTGGACCTGGTGATGAATCTGGTCCTTACCTGGTCCTCTCCCAGACCCGGGGACTCTGGTCACCACCTGGGCCTCACCTCGACCTGGTGAATCCGACCCCATCTTGGCCTCACTCAGTCCTGGTGACTTTGTGCCCACCTTGACCTGATTGCTGTGGACTTCATGGCCTCACCTGGACATGGGACTCTGATCCTATCTGCGTGTCACCCAGACCTGGTGACTGGTCCTCTCCTGGGCATCATTGGTACCTGGTGACTCTGTTCCACACCTGAGCCTCACCTGGACATGAGGCTCTGGCCTCTGGAACCACTCTGGGCCTAACCTTGACCTGGTGTCTCTGGTCTCCATCTGGATGTCACATGGACCAGGCGATTCTGGTACCCCTCTAGGCCTGAACCAGTTCTGGTGACTCTGGTCCTCAACTGGGCCTCACCTGGACCTATTGAATATGCTCCATCTGGGCCTCATTTGGACCTGGTGACTCTGGTCCCTACCTGGGCATCATCGGGACATGGATCCACTGCATGGCCTGCAGGTTGGCCTCAGCTGTACTGCTAACTCTGGTCCCTACATGGGCATCACCGGGACACGGTTCCTCTGCATGGCCTCCAGGTTGGCCTCACCTGGACCTAGAGACTGGGGTTGCCACCTGGGGCTCACCCATACCTGGTGACACAGGTCCCCACGTGGGCCTCACTTGGACCTGGTGAATCTGGTCCTTATGGTCCTCACCCGGACCTGGTAATCCTGGTCACCACCTGGGAATCACCTGGACAGGGTGAATCTGGTCCCATCTGGGCCTCAACAGTCCTGTTGACTTTCTTCCCCACCTGGACCTGATTACTGTGGACTCCTTCTTGGCCTAAACCGGAACTGGTGACTCTGATCCTAACTGAGCCTCACCCAGATCTGGTGACTCTGGTCCTCACCTGTGGACCATTATGACATGGATACTCTGTTCCACACCTGAGCCTCACCTGGACTGATGATCTCGATCCCCTCTGGGCCTCACCCTGACGTGGTGACTCAGGTCCCCACTGGATATCACCAGAACCGGGTCACTCTGGTCCCCCTCTGGGACTCTCCCGGAGCTGGGGACACTGGTCCTCAACTGGGCCTCAACAGGACCTGGTGAATCTACTCCCACTAAGGCCTCGTCTGGACCTTGTGACTCTTTTCCCACCTGGCATCTTTGGGACATGGTTACTCTGTTCCCCACCTGGGCCTCACATGGACATGATAACTTTGCTCCACACTTTGGCCTCAACTGGTCCTGATGACTCTGGTCCCCGACCTAGGCCTCAATCTGGACCTGGTGACTGTGGTCCCCACCTGGGTCTCACCTGGACCTGGTGACTCTCGTTCCCACATGAACCACACCAGGATCTGATGACTGTGTTGTTCTTGTAGAATCACTTTTAACTGGTGACTCCAGTCCCCACTCGGTCCTCACGTGGATCGGGTGACTTGGCCTGGAGGTTGGCCTCACATGGACCTGGTTAGTGGGGATGCCACTTGGGACTCACCCATACCTGGTGACTCAGGTCCCTACGTGGCCTCTTGGACCTGATGAACTAGTTACTTACTGGTCTCTCCCCGACCCGGGGACTCTGGTCACCACCTGGGCCTCACCTCGACCTGGTGAATCCGACCCCATCTTGGCCTCACTCAGTCCTGGTGACTTTGTGCCCCACCTTGACCTGATTGCTGTGGACTTTCATGGCCTCACCTGGACATGGGGACTCTGATCCTATCTGCGTGTCACCCAGACCTGGTGACTCTGGTCCTCTCCTGGGCATCATTGGTACCTGGTGACTCTGTTCCACACCTGAGCCTCACCTGGACATGAGGCTCTGGCCTCTGGAACCACTCTGGGCCTAACCCTGACCTGGTGACTCTGGTCTCCATCTGGATGTCACATGGACCAGGCGATTCTGGCCCTCTAGGCCTGACCCAGTTCTGGTGACTCTGGTCCTCAACTGGGCCTCACCTGGACCTATTGAATATGCTCCATCTGGGCCTCATTTGGACCTGGTGACTCTGGTCCCTACCTGGGCATCATCGGGAGATGGTTCCACTGCATGGCCTGCAGGTTGGCCTCACCTGGACCTGGTAACTCTGGTCCCTACCTGGGCTTCATCGGGACACCGTTCCTCTGCATGGCCTGCAGGTTGGCCTCACCTGGACCTGGTGAGTGGGGTTTCCACATGGGCCTCACACATACCTGGTGACATAGGTCCCCAAGTGGGCCTCACTTGGACCTGGTGAATCTGATCCTTACCTGGTACTCACCCAGAACTGGTAACTCTGGTCACCACCTGGGCATCACCTGGGCAGGGTGAATCTGGTCCCCATCTGGGCCTTCCCCAGTCCTTATGACTTTGTTCCCCACCTGGAACTGATTGCTGTGGACTCCTTCTTGGCCTCACCTGGAACTGGTGACTCTTCATCCTAACTGGGCCCTAACTCAATCTGCTGAATCTTGTCCTCCCCTGTGGACCATTATGAACTGGATACTCTGTTCCACAACTGAGGCCTCCCCTGGACATGATGACTCTGGATCCACTCTGGGCCTCACCCTGACGTGGTGACTCTGGTCCTCATGTGGATGTCACCTAGACCAGGTGAATCTGGTACCCCCTCTAGGCCTCCACTAGACCTGGTGACTCTGGTCCTCTACTGGGCCTCACCGGGACCTAGTGAATATGCTCCCAACTGTACCTCATCTGGACCTGGTAACTCTGGTTCTACCTGGGCATCATCGGGACATGTTTACTGTATTCCCCACTGGGCTGACCTGATCCTGGTAACTCTGGTCCTGATTTGGCCTCTTCTGTACCAGGTGACTCTGGATCCACCTTGGGTTCACCGGTAACTGGTGACTCTGATCCTAAGCATGGCCTCACCTGACCTGGTGACTGTGGTTCCCATCGGGACCGCACCTGGACCTCATGTCTCTGGTCCCAACTGGGCTTCACCAGGACCTGGTGTCTCTGGTACCCACCTTGGTAGCATCAGGATACGGTTACACTGTTCACTAACAGTGACCAGCCGGACCTATTAACTCTGCTCTTCACCTGGGCCACACCTGGACATGTTGACACTGGTTCCCACCTGGGTCTCACCTGGACATGGTGAGTCGGATCCAAAACTGGTCCTCCCCTGTAACTGGTGATTCTCGTTCCCACATGGACATCATGTGGACCTGGTGGCTGCAGTGTTTCAGGCTCTCATGTACCTCTTGACTCTGGTCCCCACCAGGGCCTCACAGGGACCTGGTGAGTGTGGTTGCCACCTGCACCACACCTGGACCTGGTGATTCTGGTCTGCACCTGAGACTACCCTGGATCTGGTGACTGTAGTCCCCACCTGGGCTTCACCTAGCCCTGTTGACCATGGTCCTCATCACGGAAAAATGGCACCCGGTGACTGTGTTCCACACCTGGACCTCACCTGGAGCAGGTGACTCTATTCCCCCTGTGGGTCTCACCGTGCTCTAGTGACTGTGAACCCCACTTTAGCCTGACTTGGACCTGCTGACCCTGGTTGCCACCTGTGCGTTACCTCAAACTGTTGACTCTGGTTCTTTCAAGGGCCTCCCCTGTACCTGGTGATCCTGGTTCCCACCTGGGCCTCACCTGGGCCTGGTGACTCTTGTCACCACCGGGGACTCACTTGGACCTGGTTACAGTGTTCCACACTGGGCCTCAAGTAGAACTCTTGACCATGGTCCCCAAGCCTGCCTCACATGGACCAGTTGCCTCTGATACCTACCAGCGCCTCACGTGTACCTGGTAACTCTGGTCCTCACCTGAGCCTCATCTGGACCTAGTGACTCTGGTCCCCACCTGGGCTTCACCTGGATCTGGTGACTCTGGTCCCCACCTGGCCTTCACCTGGATCTGGTGACTCTGGTCCCCACCTGGACCTCTCCTAGACCTGGTGACTCTCTTTCCAACATGGGCCTCACCTGGATCTGGTGACTCTGGTCCTCAGTTTGGCCTCACCTAGACCTGGTGTCTCTCGTCCCCACTTTGACCTAACTCAGAACTGCTGAATCTTGCCCCACCTAGGCCGCACCCAGACCTGGTGACTCTTGTCCCCAGCTATGCCTCAATTCGACCTGATGAATCTGGTCCTCACGTGGGCCTCAGATGGACCTGGGACTCAGCTGGATAGAGTGGCTCTTGTTCCCACAAAGGGCTCACCTGATACTGGTGACTGGGGTCTTTTTCTATGCCTCACCAGGACCTAGTGATTCTGTTCCCCTTCTGGGCCTGCATGGCCCTAGTGACTCTGGTCCTCACCCAGGCATCATTGGGACCTGGATACTCTATTCCACACCTGGGACTCACTTTGACCAGGGACCTCTGGTCCCATTCTGGGCCTCAAACTAAACTGGTTACTCTGGTTCCCCCTCTGGGACTCACCCTTACCTGGTGAATCTGGTCACGCCTTGGGCTTCACTTTGGCCTGGTGAATCTGGTCCTTAGCTGGTACTCACCTGGATCTGGTGACTGGTCGCCACCTGGGCCTCACCTGGACCTGGTGAATCTCTTCCCACTCTGGGCCTCACCCAGTTCTGGTGACTTTGTTCCCCACCTGGACCTGATTGCTTTGGACACTTTCTTGGCCACACCTGGAAGTGGTGATTCTCGTTCCCACATGGGCATCATGTGGACCTGGTGGCTGCAGTGTTTCTAGCTTCTCATGTACCTCGTGATTCTGGTCCCCACCAGGGCCTCAAAGGGACCTGGTGAGTGTGGTTGCCACCTGCACCACACCTGGAACTGATGATTCTGGTCTGCACCTGAGACTACCCTGGATCTGGTGACTGTGGTCCCCACCTGGGCTTCACCGGGATTTGGGGACTCCGGTCCCCATCCGGGCCTCAACTGTACCTGTTGACCATGGTCCTCAACTGGGCAAAATTGGGACCCGGTGACTGTGTTCCACAACTGGACCTCTCCTGGACCACATGACTCTGGTCCCCCTCTGGGTCTCACCGTGCCTTCGTGACTGTGAACCCCACTTTGGCCTGACTTGGACCTGCTGACCCTGGTTGCCACCTGCGCCTGACCTCGAACTGTTGACTCTGGTTCTTTCAAGGGCCTCCCCTGTACCTGGTGATCCTGGTCCCCACCTGGGCCTCACGTGGACGTGGTGACTCTAGTCACCACCGCGGACTCACCTGGACCTGCTTACTGTGTTCCACACCTCGGCCTCAAGTAGACCTGTTGACCATGGTCCCCATGCCGGCCTCACATGGACATATTGACTCTAATCCCCACCGGGGCCTCACGTGTACCTGGTAACTCTGGTCCTCACCTGGGCCTCATCTGGACCTAGTGACTCTGGTTCCCACCTGGGCTTCACCTGGAACTGGTGGCTCTGGTCCCCACCTGGGTTTCACCTGGAACTGGTGACGCTCTTTCCAACATGGACTTCACTTGGTGAATCTGGTCCTTAGCTGGTCCACATTTGGATCTGGTGACTGGTCGCCACCTGGGCCTCACCTGGACTTGGTGAATACTGTTGCCACCTGCGCCCCCCCTGGATCTTGTGACTCTGGTCCCACCAGAACCTCACCTGGATCTGGAGGCTCTGGTTCCCATAAGGGGCTCTCCTGGACCTGGTTCTTGTGGTCTCCATCTAGCCTCACCTGGAACACAATGACTCTGATCCATATTTGTGCCTCTCTTGGACCTGTGGACTCTGGTCCTTACCTGGGCATCATTGGGACCTGGATACTCTCTTATATACCTGGGCGTCACCTGGACCTGGTGACTGTGGTCCCACCTGGGCCTCACCTGGATGAGGTCACTGGTTCCCACAGGGACCTCACCTGGACCTGTTGACTCAGGTCCTCAATGGGCATCATGGGACCTGTTATCTCAGTTCCAAATCGGGGCCTCACCTGGACCTAGTGATTCTCGTCCCCCTCTGGGCCTCACCCTGACCTGTTGACTCTGGTCCTCACCTGGATATCACAAGAACCGGGTGACTCTGGTCCCCCTTTGGGACTCACCCGGAGCTGGGGAGACTGGTACTCAACTGGGTCTCAACACGATCTGGTGAATCTACTCCTCACTTAGGCCTCGTCTGCACCTTGTGACTCTTATCCCACCTGGCATCAATGGGATATGGTTACTCTGTTCCCCACCTGGGCCTCACTTGGACATGATAACTGTTCTCCGCACTTTGGCCTCAAACTGGTCCTGATGACACTGGTCCCCCACCTAGGCCTCAATCTGGACCTGGTGACTGTGGTCCCCACCTGGGGTCCTCACCTTGACCTGTTGCCTCTCGTTCCCACATGACCACACCTGGGACCTGTGACTGTGGTTCCTTGTAGACTCACATTTACCTGGTGACTCCGTTCCCGTCTAGGGCCTCACCTGGATCTGGTGACTTCTGGCCTGCAGGTTGGCTTCACCTGGAATTGGTGAGTGGGGTTGTCACCCTGGGCCTCACCCATACCTGGTGACTCAGGTCCCTACGTGG
This sequence comes from Canis lupus familiaris, assembly GCF_011100685.1. Taxonomy (NCBI): domain Eukaryota; kingdom Metazoa; phylum Chordata; class Mammalia; order Carnivora; family Canidae; genus Canis; species Canis lupus. The sequence goes on from NW_023330151.1 coordinate 342,436, forward strand.
GCCTCTTGGACCTGGTGAATCTAGTACTTACCTGGTCCTCTCCCCGACCCGGGACGTCTGGTCACGACCTGTGCCTCACCTGGACCTGGTGAATCTGTTCCATATCTTGGCCTCACCGAGTCCTGGTGGACTTTGTTCCCCACTTGGACCTGATTGCTGTGGACTCCTTCTTGGCCTCACCTGGAACTGGTGACTCTCATCCTAACTGGGCCTAACTCAATCTGCTGAATCTTGTCCTCCCCTGTGGACCATTATGAACTGGATACTCTGTTCCACAACTGAGCCTCCCCTGGACATGATGACTCTGGATCCACTCTGGGCCTCACCCTGACGTGGTGACTCTGGTCCTCATGTGGATGTCACCTAGACCAGGTGAATCTGGTACCCCTCTAGGCCTCCACTAGACCTGGTGACTCTGGTCCTCTACTGGGCCTCACCGGGACCTAGTGAATATGCTCCCCAACTGTACCTCATCTGGACCTGGTAACTCTGGTTCTACCTGGGCATCATCGGGACATGTTTACTGTATTCCCCACTGGGCTGACCTGATCCTGGTAACTCTGGTCCTGATTTGGCCTCTTCTGTACCAGGTGACTCTGGATCCACCTTGGGTTCACCGGTAACTGGTGACTCTGATCCTAAGCATGGCCTCACCTGACCTGGTGACTGTGGTTCCCATCGGGACCGCACCTGGACCTCATGTCTCTGGTCCCAACTGGGCTTCACCAGGACCTGGTGTCTCTGGTACCCACCTTGGTAGCATCAGGATACGGTTACACTGTTCACTAACAGTGACCCAGCCGGACCTATTAACTCTGCTCTTCACCTGGGCCACACCTGGACATGTTGACACTGGTTCCCACCTGGGTCTCACCTGGACATGGTGAGTCGGATCCAAAACTGGTCCTCCCCTGTAACTGGTGATTCTCGTTCCCACATGGACATCATGTGGACCTGGTGGCTGCAGTGTTTCTAGCTTCTCATGTACCTCGTGACTCTGGTCCCCACCAGGGCCTCACAGGGACCTGGTGAGTGTGGTTGCCACCTGCACCACACCTGGACCTGGTGATTCTGGTCTGCACCTGAGACTACCCTGGATCTGGTGACTGTAGTCCCCACCTGGGCTTCACCTAGCCCTGTTGACCATGGTCCTCATCACGGAAAAATGGCACCCGGTGACTGTGTTCCACACCTGGACCTCACCTGGAGCAGGTGACTCTGTTCCCCCTGTGGGTCTCACCGTGCTCTAGTGACTGTGAACCCCACTTTAGCCTGACTTGGACCTGCTGACCCTGGTTGCCACCTGTGCGTTACCTCAAACTGTTGACTCTGGTTCTTTCAAGGGCCTCCCCTGTACCTGGTGATCCTGGTTCCCACCTGGGCCTCACCTGGGCCTGGTGACTCTTGTCACCACCGGGGACTCACTTGGACCTGGTTACAGTGTTCCACACTGGGCCTCAAGTAGAACTCTTGACCATGGTCCCCAAGCCTGCCTCACATGGACCAGTTGCCTCTGATACCTACCAGCGCCTCACGTGTACCTGGTAACTCTGGTCCTCACCTGAGCCTCATCTGGACCTAGTGACTCTGGTCCCCACCTGGGCTTCACCTGGATCTGGTGACTCTGGTCCCCACCTGGCCTTCACCTGGATCTGGTGACTCTGGTCCCCACCTGGACCTCTCCTAGACCTGGTGACTCTCTTTCCTAACATGGGCCTCACCTGGATCTGGTGACTCTGGTCCTCAGTTTGGCCTCACCTAGACCTGGTGTCTCTCGTCCCCACTTTGACCTAACTCAGAACTGCTGAATCTTGCCCCACCTAGGCCGCACCCAGACCTGGTGACTCTTGTCCCCAGCTATGCCTCAATTCGACCTGATGAATCTGGTCCTCACGTGGGCCTTAGATGGACCTGGGACTCAGCTGGATAGAGTGGCTCTTGTTCCCACAAAGGGCTCACCTGATACTGGTGACTGGGGTCTTTTTCTATGCCTCACCAGGACCTAGTGATTCTGTTCCCCTTCTGGGCCTGCATGGCCCTAGTGACTCTGGTCCTCACCCAGGCATCATTGGGACCTGGATACTCTATTCCACACCTGGGACTCACTTTGACCAGGGACCTCTGGTCCCATTCTGGGCCTCAAACTAAACTGGTTACTCTGGTTCCCCCTCTGGGACTCACCCTTACCTGGTGAATCTGGTCACGCCTTGGGCTTCACTTTGGCCTGGTGAATCTGGTCCTTAGCTGGTACTCACCTGGATCTGGTGACTGGTCGCCACCTGGGCCTCACCTGGACCTGGTGAATCTCTTCCCACTCTGGGCCTCACCCAGTTCTGGTGACTTTGTTCCCCACCTGGACCTGATTGCTTTGGACACTTTCTTGGCCACACCTGGAAGTGGTGATTCTCGTTCCCACATGGGCATCATGTGGACCTGGTGGCTGCAGTGTTTCTAGCTTCTCATGTACCTCGTGATTCTGGTCCCCACCAGGGCCTCAAAGGGACCTGGTGAGTGTGGTTGCCACCTGCACCACACCTGGAACTGATGATTCTGGTCTGCACCTGAGACTACCCTGGATCTGGTGACTGTGGTCCCCACCTGGGCTTCACCGGGATTTGGGGACTCCGGTCCCCATCCGGGCCTCAACTGTACCTGTTGACCATGGTCCTCAACTGGGCAAAATTGGGACCCGGTGACAGTGTTCCACAACTGGACCTCTCCTGGACCACATGACTCTGGTCCCCCTCTGGGTCTCACCGTGCCTTCGTGACTGTGAACCCCACTTTGGCCTGACTTGGACCTGCTGACCCTGGTTGCCACCTGCGCCTGACCTCGAACTGTTGACTCTGGTTCTTTCAAGGGCCTCCCCTGTACCTGGTGATCCTGGTCCCCACCTGGGCCTCACGTGGACGTGGTGACTCTAGTCACCACCGCGGACTCACCTGGACCTGCTTACTGTGTTCCACACCTCGGCCTCAAGTAGACCTGTTGACCATGGTCCCCATGCCGGCCTCACATGGACATATTGACTCTAATCCCCACCGGGGCCTCACGTGTACCTGGTAACTCTGGTCCTCACCTGGGCCTCATCTGGACCTAGTGACTCTGGTTCCCACCTGGGCTTCACCTGGAACTGGTGGCTCTGGTCCCCACCTGGGTTTCACCTGGAACTGGTGACGCTCTTTCCAACATGGACTTCACTTGGTGAATCTGGTCCTTAGCTGGTCCACATTTGGATCTGGTGACTGGTCGCCACCTGGGCCTCACCTGGACTTGGTGAATACTGTTGCCACCTGCGCCCCCCCTGGATCTTGTGACTCTGGTCCCACCAGAACCTTACCTGGATCTGGAGGCTCTGGTTCCCATAAGGGGCTCTCCTGGACCTGGTTCTTGTGGTCTCCATCTAGCCTCACCTGGAACACAATGACTCTGATCCATATTTGTGCCTCTCTTGGACCTGTGGACTCTGGTCCTTACCTGGGCATCATTGGGACCTGGATACTCTCTTATATACTTGGGCCTCACCTGGACCTGGTGACTGTGGTCCCACCTGGGCCTCACCTGGATGAGGTCACTGGTTCCCACAGGGACCTCATCTGGACCTGTTGACTCAGGTCCTCAAATGGGCATCATGGGACCTGTTATCTCAGTTCCAAATCGGGGCCTCACCTGGACCTAGTGATTCTCGTCCCCCTCTGGGCCTCACCCTGACCTGTTGACTCTGGTCCTCACCTGGATATCACAAGAACCGGGTGACTCTGGTCCCCCTTTGGGACTCACCCGGAGCTGGGGAGACTGGTACTCAACTGGGTCTCAACACGATCTGGTGAATCTACTCCTCACTTAGGCCTCGTCTGCACCTTGTGACTCTTATCCCACCTGGCATCAATGGGATATGGTTACTCTGTTCCCCACCTGGGCCTCACTTGGACATGATAACTGTTCTCCGCACTTTGGCCTCAACTGGTCCTGATGACACTGGTCCCCCCACCTAGGCCTCAATCTGGACCTGGTGACTGTGGTCCCCACCTGGGTCTCACCTTGACCTGTTGCCTCTCGTTCCCACATGAACCACACCTGGACCTGGTGACTGTGGTGTCCTTGTAGACTCACATTTACCTGGTGACTCCGTTCCCGTCTAGGGCCTCACCTGGATCTGGTGACTCTGGCCTGCAGGTTGGCTTCACCTGGAATTGGTGAGTGGGGTTGTCACCTGCGCCTCACCCATACCTGGTGATTCAGGTCCCTACGTGGGCCTCTTGGACCTGGTGAATCTAGTACTTACCTGGTCCTCTCCCCGACCCGGGGACTCTGGTCACGACCTGTGCCTCACCTGGACCTGGTGAATCTGTTCCATATCTTGGCCTCACCGAGTCCTGGTGACTTTGTTCCCCACTTGGACCTGATTGCTGTGGACTCTTTTTGCCTCACCTGGAACTGGTGACTCTGATCCTATCTGCGCGTCACCCAGATCTGGTGACCCTGGAACTCACCTGGGCATCATTGGTACCTGATTACTCTGTTCCACACCTGAGCCTCACCTGGACATGAGGACTCTGGTACCTCTCTGGGCCTCACCCTGACCTGGGGACTCTGGTCCCCATCTGGATGTCACCTGGACCAGGTGATTCTGGTACCCCTCTAGGCCTCAACCAGATCTGGTGACTCTGGTCCTCAACTGGGCCTCACCTGGACCTAGTGAATATACTCGATGTGGGCCACATTTGGACCTGGTGACTATGCTCCCTACCTGGGCATCATCGGGAGATGGTTCCACTGCATGGCCTGCAGGTTGGCCTCACCTGGACCTGGTAACTCTGGTCCCTACCTGGGCTTCATCGGGACACCGTTCCTCTGCATGGCCTGCAGGTTGGCCTCACCTGGACCTGGTGAGTGGGGTTTCCACATGGGCCTCACACATACCTGGTGACATAGGTCCCCAAGTGGGCCTCACTTGGACCTGGTGAATCTGATCCTTACCTGGTACTCACCCAGAACTGGTAACTCTGGTCACCACCTGGGCATCACCTGGACAGGGTGAATCTGGTCCCCATCTGGGCCTTCCCCAGTCCTTATGACTTTGTTCCCCACCTGGAACTGATTGCTGTGGACTCCTTCTTGGCCTCACCTGGAACTGGTGACTCTCATCCTAACTGGGCCTAACTCAATCTGCTGAATCTTGTCCTCCCCTGTGGACCATTATGAACTGGATACTCTGTTCCACAACTGAGCCTCCCCTGGACATGATGACTCTGGATCCACTCTGGGCCTCACCCTGACGTGGTGACTCTGGTCCTCATGTGGATGTCACCTAGACCAGGTGAATCTGGTACCCCTCTAGGCCTCCACTAGACCTGGTGACTCTGGTCCTCAACTGGGCCTCACCGGGACCTAGTGAATATGCTCCCCAACTGTACCTCATCTGGACCTGGTAACTCTGGTTCTACCTGGGCATCATCGGGACATGTTTACTGTATTCCCCACTGGGCTGACCTGATCCTGGTAACTCTGGTCCTGATTTGGCCTCTTCTGTACCAGGTGACTCTGGATCCACCTTGGGTTCACCGGTAACTGGTGACTCTGATCCTAAGCATGGCCTCACCTGACCTGGTGACTGTGGTTCCCATCGGGACCGCACCTGGACCTCATGTCTCTGGTCCCAACTGGGCTTCACCAGGACCTGGTGTCTCTGGTACCCACCTTGGTAGCATCAGGATACGGTTACACTGTTCACTAACAGTGACCCAGCCGGACCTATTAACTCTGCTCTTCACCTGGGCCACACCTGGACATGTTGACACTGGTTCCCACCTGGGTCTCACCTGGACATGGTGAGTCGGATCCAAAACTGGTCCTCCCCTGTAACTGGTGATTCTCGTTCCCACATGGACATCATGTGGACCTGGTGGCTGCAGTGTTTCTAGCTTCTCATGTACCTCGTGACTCTGGTCCCCACCAGGGCCTCACAGGGACCTGGTGAGTATGGTTGCCACCTGCACCTCAAGTGGACCTGGTCATTCTGGTCTACACCTGAGACTACCCTGGATCTGGTGACTATGGTCCCCACCTGTGCTTCACCTGCTTTGGGGACTCCGGTCTCCATCTGAGCCTCACCTGGCCCTGTTGACCATGGTCCTCAACTGGGCAAAATTGGGACCCGATGACTGTGTTCAACAACTGGACCTCACCTGGACCAGGTGATTCTGGTCTCCCTCTGGGTCTCACCGAGCCCTAGTGACCGTAAACCCAACTTTGCCCTGACTTGGACCTGCTGACCCTGGTTACCACCTGTGCCTCACTTCGAACTGTTGACTCTGGTACTTTCAAGGGCCTCCCCTGTACATTGTGATCCTGGTCCCCACCTGGGTCTCACCTGGACGTGGTGACTCATGTCACAACCGCGTACTCACCTGGAGCTGCTTACTGTGTTCCACATCTGGGCCTCAAGTAGACTTGTTGACCATGGTCCCCAAGCCGGCCTCACATGGACCTGTTGCCTCTGATCCCCACCGGGGCCTCACGTGTACCTGGTAACTCTGGTCCTCACCTGGGCCTCATCTGGACCTAGTGACTCTGGTCCCCACCTGGGCTTCACCTGGATATGGTGACTCTGGTCCCCTCCTGTACTTCACCTGGATCTGGTGACTCTGGTCCCCACCTGGAACTATCCTGGACCTGGTGACTCTCTTTCCAACATGGACCTCACCTGGATCTGCTGACTCTGGTTCTCAGTTTGGCCTCACCTGGACCTGGTGTCTCTCGTCCCCACTTTGAACTAACTCAGAACTGCTGAATTTTGCCCCACCTAGGCCGCACCCAGACCTGGTGACTCTTGTCCCCAGCTATGCCTCAATTTGCCCTAATGAATCTGGTCCTCACGTGGGCCTCACATGGACCTGGGACTCAGCTGCATAGAGTGGCTCTGGTTCCCACAAGGGGCTCACCTGATACTGGTGACTGTGGTCTTATTCTATGCCTCACCAGGACCTAGTGATTCTGTTCCCCATCTGGGCCTGCATGGCCCTAGTGACTCTGGTCCTCAACCTGGAATCATTGGGAACTGGATACTCTATGCCAAACCTGGGCCTCACTTTGACCAGGGACCTCTGGTCCCATTCTGTGCCTCAAACTAAACTGGTTACTCTGGTATCCCCTCTGGGCCTCACCCTTACCTGGTGACTCTGGTCACCCTTGGGCTTCACTTGTACCTGGTGAATCTGGTCCTTAGCTGGTCCGCACCTGGATCTGGTGACTGGTCGCCACCTGGGTCTCACCTGGACTTGGTGAATCCTGTTGCCACCTGCACCTCACCAGGACCTTGTGACTGTGGTCCCACCTGGACCTCACCTGGATCTGGTGGCTCTGGTTCTCATATGGGGCTCTCCTGGACCTGGTTCCTGTGGTCTCCATCTGGCCTCACCTGGAACACAATGACTCAGATCCATATTTGGGCCTCTCCTGGACCTGTTGACTCTTGTCCTTACCTGGGCATCATTGGGACCTGGATACTCTCTTATATACTAGGGCCTCACCTGGACCTTGTGACTGTGTTCCCACCTGGGCCTCACCTGGACGAGGTGACTGGTTCCCACAGGGACCTCACCTGGATCTGGTGACTCAGGTCCTCATATGGATATCATGGGACCTGGTTTCTGAGTTCCACATCGGGGCCTCACCTGGACCTAGTGATTCTCGTTACCCTCTGGGCCTCACCCTGACGTGCTGACTCTGGTCCCCCCCTGGATATCACCAGAACCGGGTGACTCTGGGCCCCCTCGGGACTCACCCGGAGCTGGGGTCACTGGTCCTCAACTCGGCCTCAACAGGACCTGGTGAATCTACTCCTCACTTAGGCCTCGTCTGGACCTTGTGACTCTTTTCCCACCTGGCAACAATGGGACATGGTTACTCTGTTCCGCACCTGGGCCTCACATGGACATGATAACTTTGCTCCGAACTTTGGCCTCAACTGGTCCTGATGACCTTGGTCCCCCAACCGAGGCCTCAATCTGGACCTGGAGACTGTCGTCCCCACGTGGGTCTCACCTGGACCTGGTGACTCTCGTTCCCACATGAACCACACCTGGACCTGGTGACTGTGGTGTACTTGTAGACTCACATTTACCTGGTGACTCCGGTCCCCACTAGGGCCTAACCTGGATCTGGTGACTCTGGCCTGCAGGTTGGCCTCACCTGGACTTGGTTAGTGGGATGCCACCTGGGCCTCACACATACCTGGACTCAGGTCCCCACGTGGGCCTCTTGGACCTGGTGAATCTGGCCCTTACCTGGTCTTCTCCCAGACCCGGGGAATCTGGTCACAACCTGGGCCTCATGTGGACCTGGTGAATCTGGTCCCCATCTGGGCCTAACCCAGTCCTGGTGACTATGTTTCCCACCTGGAACTGATTGCTCTGGACTCTTTCTTGGCCTCACTTGGAACTGGTGACTCTGATCCTATCTGTGCGTCACCGAGACCTGGTGACTCTGGTCCTCACCTGGGCATCATTGGTACCTGGTTACTCTGTTCCACACCTGAGCCTCACCTGGACATGATGTCTCTGGGACCTCTCTGGGCCTCACCCTGACCTGGTGATCTGGTCCCCATCTGGATGTCACCTGGACCAGGGGATTTTGGAACCCCTCTAGTCCTCAACCAGTTCTGGTGACTCTTGTCCTCAACTGGGCCTCATCTGGACCTAGTGAATATGCTCCATCTGGGCCTCATTTGGACATGGTGACACTGGTCACTCACTGGGCATTATCGGGAAATGGTTCCACTGCATGGCCTGCTGGTTTGCCTCACCTGGACCTGGTAACTCTGGTCCCTAGCTGGGCATCATCCGGACATGGTTCCTCAGCATGGCCTGCAGGTAGGCCTCATCTTGACCTGGTGAGTGGAGTTCCCACCTGGGTCTTACCCATGCCTGGTGACACAGGTCCCTACGTGGGCCTCACTTGGACCTGGTGAATTTGGACCTTACCTAGTCCTCACCCGGAACTGGTAAATCTGGTCACCACCTGGGAATCACCTAGACCTGGTGACTTTGTTCCCCACCTGGACCTGATTGCTGTGGAAACCTTCTTGGCCTCACCTGGAAGTGGTAACTCTGATCCTAACTGGGCCTTTCCCAGATCTGGTGACTCTGGTCCTCACCTTCGGACAATTATGACCTGGATACTCTGTTCCACACCTGAGCCTCACCTGGACATGATGACTCTGGATCCCCTCTGGGCCTCACCCTGACATGGTTACTCTGGTCCCCATCTGGATGTCACCTAGACCAGGTGAATCAGGTACCCCTCTGGGCCTCAACCAGATCTGGGGCCTCTGGTCCTCAACTGGGCCTCACCTGGACCTAGTGAATATGCTCCATCTGTGCCTCATTTGGACCTGGTGACTCTGGTCCCTACGTGGGCAACATCGGGACATGGTTCCACATAATGGTCTGCAGGTTGGCCTCTTCTTGACCTGGTAACTCTGGTCCCTACCTGGGCATCATCGGGACACGGTTCCTCTGCATGGCCTGCAGGTTGGCGTCACCTGGACCTCGTACCTCTGGTCCCTACCTGGGCATCATCGGGACACGGTTCCTCTGCATGGCCTGCAGATAGGCCTCACCTGGACCTGGAGAGTGGGCTTGCCATCTGGGCCTCACCCATACCTGGTGACACAGGTCTCACGTGGGCCTCACTTGGACCTGGTGAATCTGGTCCTTACCTGGTCCTCACCCGGAACAGGTAACCCTTGTCACCACCTGGGAATCACCTGGACCTGGTGAATCTGGTCCCCATCTGGGCCTCACCCAGTCCTGGTGACTTTGTTCCCCACCTGGAGCTGATTGCTTTGGACTCTTTCTTGGCCTCACCTGGAACTGGTGACTCTTATCCTCTCTGCGCGTGACTCAGGCCTGGTGAATCTGGTCATCACCTGGGAATCATTGGTACCTGGGACTCTGTTCCACACCTGAGCCTCACCTGGACATGATGACTCTGAACACCTCTCTGGGCCTCATCCTGACCTGGTGACTCTGGTCCCCATCTTGATGTCACTTGGACCAGGTGATTCTGGTACCCCTCTAGGGCTCAACCAGATCTGGTGTCTCTGGTCCTCAACTGGGACTCGGCTGGACTTAGTGAATATGCTCCATCTTGGCCTCATTTGGACCTGGTTACTCGGTCCTACCTGGGCATCATGGGGACCTGGCTTCCACTGCATGGCCTGCAGGTAGTCCTCACCTGGAACTGGTAACCTCTGGTCCCTACCTTGGCATTATCGGGACACGGTTACTTTGCATGGCCTGCAGGTAGCCCTCACCTGGACCTGGTGAGTGGGGTTGCCACTTGGGCCATCACGCATACCTGGTGACACAGGCCCTACGTGGGCCTGACTGGACATGGTGTATCTGGTAATTCTGGTCACCACCTGGGAATCACCTGGACCTGGTGAATCTGGTAAATCTGGTAACCACCTGGGAATCACTTGGACCTGGTGAATCTGTGTCCCCATCTGAGCCTCACCCAGTCCTCGTGACGTTTGTCCCACCTGGACCATTGCTGTGGACTCCTTCTTCGACCTCACCCTGGAAACTGTTGACTCTGATCCTAACTGGGCCTCACCCAAATCTGTGACTCTGGTCCTCACCTGTGGACCATTATGACCCGGGATACTCTGTTCCACACCTGAGACTCACCTGGACATGATGACTCTGGATCCCCTCTGGGCCTCTCCCTGACATGGTGACTCTGGTCCCCATCTGGAAGGCACCTAGTCCAGTGAATCTGGTACCCCTCTATGCCTCAACTAGACCTGGTGACTCTGGTCCTCTACTGGGCCTCAACGGACGTAGTGAATATGCTCCCACCTTCGCCTCATCTGGACCTGGTGACTATGGCTCCACCTGGGCCTCACCTGTAACTGGTGACTCGGATCCTAAGCATGGCCTCACCTGACCTGGTGTCTGTGTTTCCCATCGGGACCTCATGTCTCTGGTCCTCATGTCTCTGGTCCTCATGTCTCTGGTCCACCTGGGCCTCACCAGGACCTGGTGTCTCTGTACCCACCTGGGTAGCATCAGGATATGGTTACACTCTTCAGTAACAGTGACCCAGCCGTACCTATTAACTCTGGTCTTCACCTGGGCCACACCTGGACATGGTTGGCACTGGTTCCCTCTTGGATCTCACGGGGACATGTGATTCAGATCCCTGCCTGATCCTCACCTGTAACTGGTGATTCTCGTTCCCACATGGACATCATGTGGATCTGGTGGCTGCAGTGTTTCTAGCTTCTCATGTACCTCGGACTCTGGTCCCCACCAGGGCCTCACCGGTACCTGTTGTGTGTGGTTGCCACCTGCACCTCACCTGGACCTGGTGATTCTGGTCTGCGCCTGAGACTACCCTGGATCTGGTGACTGTTGTCCCCACCTGGGCTTCACCTGGATTTTGGGCTCTCGTTCCCATCTGAGGCTCACCTGGCCCTGTTGACCATGGTCCTCAACTGGGCAAAATTGGGACCCGGTGACTGTGATCCACAACTGGTCCTCACCTGGAACAGGTGACTCTGGTCTCCCTCTGGGTGTCACCGTGCCCTAGTGACTGTGAACCCCACTTTGGCCTGACTTGGACCTCCTGACCATGGTTGCCACCTGCGCCTGACCTCGAACTGTTGACTCTGGTTCTTTCAAGGGCCTCCCCTGGACGTGGTGATCCTGGTGCCCACATGGGCCTGACCTGGACCTGGGGACTCTTGTCACCACCGGGAACTCACCTGGACCTGCTTACGGTGTTCCACACCTGGGCCTCAAGTAGACCTGTTGACCATGGTCCCCAAGCCAGCCTCACATGGACATGTTGCCTCTGATCCCCACCGGGGCTTCACGTGTACCTGGTAACTCTGGTCCTCATCTGGGTCTCATCTGGACCTAGCGACTCTGGTCCCTCCCTTGGCTTCACCTGGATCTGGTGACTCTGGTCCCCACCTGGACTTCACCTGGATCTTCTGACTCTGGTCCACACCTGGACCTGACCTGCATCTGGTGACTCTGGTCCTCAGTTTGGCCTCATCTGGATCTGACATCTCTCGTCCCCCACTTTGACGCTAACTCAGAACTGCTGAATCTTGCCCCACCTCGGCCGCACCCAGACTTGGTGACTCTGTCCCCGCTATGCTCAATTCGACCTGATGAATCTGCTCCTCACGTGGGCTCACATGGACCGGGACTCAGCTGGATAGAGTGGCTCTGGTTCCCACAAGGGGCTCACCTGACATAGCGACTGTGGTCTATTCTATGCCTCACCTGGTCCTAGCGATTCTGTTCCATCTGGCCTGCATGGCCCTAGTGACTCTGGTCCTCACCCAGGAATCATAGGACCTGGATACTCTATTCCACACCTGTGCCTCACATTGACCATGGACCTCTCGTCCCATTCTGGGACTCAAACTAAACTAGTTACTGGTTACCCTTTGGGCCTCACCCTTACCTGGTAACTCTGGTTCACGCTTTGGGCTTCACTTCACCAGATGAACCACACCTGGCCCTGGTGACTGTGGTGTCTTGTATACTCACATGTACCTGGTGACTCCAGTCCCCACTAGGGCCTCACATGGATCTGGTGACTCTGGCCCGCCGGTTTGCCTCACCTAGACCTGGTGAGTGGGGTTGCCACCTAGGCCTCACACATAGCTGGTGACTCAGGTCCCCACGTGAGCTCTTGGACCTGGTGAATCTGGTCGTACCTGGTTCCTTCCGAGACCCCGGGGGACTCTATCCCCACCTGGGCCTCACCTGGACCTGGTGACTCTGGTCCCATCTGGGTCTCACCCTCGTCTGGTGACTTGTCTCCCCCACTGGACCTGATTGCTGTGAACTCTTTCTTGGCCTCACCTGCAAATGGTGACTCTGATACTATCTGTGCCTCACCCAGATCTGGTTGACTTGGTCCTCACCTGGGCATCATTGGTACCCTGGTGACTCTCTTCCTCACCTGAGCCTCACCTGGACCCGATGACTCTGGAAAACCACTCTGAGCCTCCCCATGACCTGGTGACTCTCGTCCCCATCGGGATATCACCTGGACCAGGGATTCTGGTACCCTTCTAAGACTCACGTAGATATGGTGAAACTGGTCCTCAACTGGGACCTCACCTGGACCTAGTGAATATGCTCCATCTGGCCTTTATATGGACCTGGGACTCTGGTCCCTACCTGGGCATCATCGGGATATGGTTCCACTGCACGCCCTGCAGATTGGCCTCAACTGGACCTGGCAAATCGGTCCCTACCTGAGCATCACCGGGACATGGTTCTTCTGCATGGCCTGCAGGTTGGCCTCACCTGGACCTGGTGAGTGGGGTTGCCACCTGGGCATCCTCCATACCTTGTGACACAGGGCCCCACGTGGGCCTCCCTTTGACCTGGTGAATCTGGTCCTTACCTGGTCCTCACTCGGAACTAGTAAGTCTGGTCACAACATGGGAATCATCTGTACCTGGTGAATCTGGTCCCCATTGGGCCTCACTCAGTCCTGATGACTTTGTTCCCACCTGGACCTGATTGCTGTGGACTCCTTTTGGGCCTCACCTGGAACGGGTGACTCTGATCCTAACTGGGGCTCACCCAGATCTGGTGACTCTGGTCCTCACCTGTGGACCATTATGACCTGGATACTCTGTACCTCACCTGAGACTCACCTGGACATGATGATGCTGGATCCCCTCTGGGCCTCAGCCTGACATGGTGACTCTGGTCCCCATCTGGATATCACCAGAATCGGGTGACTCTGTTCCCCCTCTGGGACTCACCCAGTGCTGGGACACTGGTCCTCATCTGGGCACAACTGGACCTGGTGAATCTACTCCTCACTTAGGTCTCGTCTGGACTTTGTGACTCTTTTCCCACCTGGCATCAATGGGACATGGTTACTCTGTTCCCACTGGGCCTCACCTGGACATGATAACTTTGCTCCACACTTTGGCCTCAACTGGTCCTGATGACACTGATCCCCCCACCTAGGCCTCAAACTGAACCTGGTGACTGTGGTCCCCACCTGGGTCACACCTGGACCTGGTGGTCTCGTTCTTACATGAACCACGCCTGGACCTGGTGACTCTGGCGTTCTTGTAGACTCACTTTTACCTGGTGAATCTGGTCCCCACTAGGGACTCACGTGGATCTGGTGACTCTGGCCTGCAGGTTGGTCTCACCAGGACCTGGTGAGTGGGGTTTGCCACCTGGGCCTCACCCATACCTGGTGACTCAAGTCCCTACGTGGGCCTCTTGGACCTGGTGAATCTTGTCCTTTCCCGGTCCTCTCCTAGACCCGGGGACTCTTGTCACCACCTGGGCCTCACCTGGACCTGGTGAATCTGGTCCCCATCTGGGCCTCACCCAGTCCTGGTGACTTTGTTCCCCACCTGGACCTGATTTGCTGTGCCTTTTCTTGGCCTCACCCGGACTGGTGAGTCTGATCCTATCTGTGCGTCACCCAGACCGGGTGACTCTTGTCCTCACCTGGGCATCATTGGTACCTGGTGACTCTGTACCACACCTGAGCCTCACCTGGAAATGTTGACTCTGGAACCGCTCTGGGCCTCACCCTGACCTAGTGACTCTGGTCCCCATCTGGATATCACATGGACAAGGTGATTCTGGTACCCCCTAGGACTCAAACAGATCTGGTGACTCTGGTCTTCAAAGGGGACTCACCTGTACATAGTGAATATGCTCCATCTGGGCCTCATTTGGACCTGGTGACTCTGGTCCATACCTGGGCATCATCGGGATATGGTTCCACTGCATGCCCTGCAGGTTGGCCTCCCCTGGACCTGGTAAGTCTGGTCTCTACCTGGGCATCATCTTGATATGTTTCCACTGCATGGCATGCAGGTTGGCCTCACCTGGACCTGGTAAATATTCTCCCTACCTGGGCATCATTGGGATATGGTTCCACTGCATGGCCTGCAGGTTGGCCTCACCTGGACCTGGTGAGTGTTATTGCCACCTGGGCCTCACCCATACCTGGTGACTCAGGTCCACGTGGGCCTCTTGGACCTAGTGAATCTGGTCCTTACCTGGTCCTTTCCCAGAACGGGGACTCTGGTCAACACCTGTGCCTTACCTGGACCTGGTGAATCTGTTACCCCCTCTAGGCCTCAAACAAGATCTGGTGACTCTGATCCTATCTGCGCGTCACCCAGACCCTGGTGACTCTGGTCCTCACCCTGAGCATCATTGGGACCTGGTGACTCTGTTCCACACCTGAGCCTCACCCTGGACATGATGACTCTGGAACCTCTCTGGGACAACCCTGACCTGGTGAACTGTGGTCCCCATCTGGATTGTCACCTGGACCAGGTGATTCTGGTACCCTTCTAGGCCTCAACCAGATCTGGGACTCTGGTCCTCAACTGGGCCTCACTTGGACCCTAGTGAATATGCACCATCTGGGCCTCTTTTGGGACCTGGTGACTCTGGTCCCTACCTGGGCATCATCGGGACATGGTTCCACTGCATGGCCTGCAGGTTGGCCTCACTTGGAACTGTTAAGTCTGGTCCCTACATGGTCATCATCGGGACATGGTTCCTCTGCACGGCCTGCAGGTTGGCCTCACCTGGACCCTGGTCAGTGGGGTTGCCACCTGGGCCTCACCTATGCCTGGTGACACAGGTCCCCACGTGGGCCTCACTTGGACCTGGTGAATCTTGTCCCTTACCTGGTCCTCACCCGGAACTGGTAAGTCTGGTCACCACCTGGATATCACCTGGATCTTGTGTATCTGGTCCCCATCTAGGCCTCACCCAGTCCTGGTGACTTTGTTCCCCACCTGGACCTGATTTCTGTGGACTCCTTCTTGGCCTCACCTGGAACTGGTGACTCTGGTCCCCACCTGGACCTCTCCCGGACCTGGTGACTTTCTTTCACACATGGACCTCACATGGATCTGGTGACTCTGGTACTCAGTTTGGCCTCACCTGGAACAGGCGTCTCTCGTCCCCACTTTGACCTAACTCAGAACTGCTGAATCTAGCCCAACTTAGGCAGCACCCAGACCTGGTGACTTTTGTCCCCAGCTATGCCTCAATTCGACCTAATGAATCTGGTCCTCACGGGAGCCTCACCTGGACCTGGGACTCAGCTGTAGAGTGGCTCTGGTTCCCGCAAGGGGCTCAGCTGATACTGCTGACTGTGGTCTTATTGTATGCCTCACCAGGACCTAGTGATTCTGTTCCCCTTCTGGGCCTGCATGGCCCAGTGACTCTGGTCCTCACCCAGGCATCATTGGGTGATGGACCCAATGATCCTCACCCTGGATACGCTATTACCACACCTGGGCCTCACTTTGACCAGGGACCTCTGGTCCAGTTCTGAGCCTCAAACTAAACAGGTTACTCTGGTTCCCCTCTGGGGCTCACCCTTACCTGGTGACTCTGGTCACCCTTTGGGCTTCACTTCGGCCTGGTGAATCTGGTCCTTAGCTGGTCCGCGCCTGGATGTGGGTGACTGGTCGCCACCTAGTCCTCACCTGGACTTGTTGAATCCTATTGCCACCTGCGCCTCACCTGGACCTTGTGACTGTGGTCCCATCTGGACCTCACCTGGATCTCGTGGCTCTGGTTCCCATATGGGGCTCTCCTGGACCTGGTTCCTGTGGTCTCCATCTGACCTCACCTGGAACACAATGACGCTGATCCGTATTTCGGCCTCTCCTGGACCTGTTGACTCTGGTCCTTACCTAGGCATCATTGGGACCTCGATACTCTTCTTATATACTGGGCCCTCACCTGGACCTGGTGACTGTGGTCCCACCTGGGCCTCACCTGGACGAGGTGACTGGTTCCCACAGAGACCTCACATGGAACTGGTGACTCAGGTCCTCATATGGGCATCATGGTACCTGGTTTCTCAGTTCCACATCGGGCCTCACCTGGAGCTAGTGATTCTCGTCCCCCTCTGGGCCTCATCCTGACGTGGTGACTCTGGTCCCCACTGGATATCATCAGAAACGGGTGACTCTGGTCCCCCTCTGAGACTCTCGGATCTGTGGACACTGGTCCTCAACTGGGCCCTCAACAGGACCTGATGAATCTACTCTTCACATAGGCCTCGTCTGGAACTTGTGACTCTTTTCCCACCTGGCATCAATGGGACATGGTTACTCTGTTCCCCACCTGGGCCTCACCTGGACATGAAAATTTTGCTCCACACTTTGGCCTCAACTGGTCCTGATGACTCTGGTCCCCCCACCTAGGCCTCAATCAGGACCTGGTGACTGTGGTCCCCACCTGGGTCTCACCTGGACCTGGTGACTTCTCGTTCACAAATGATTCACACCTGGACCTGGTGACTGTGGTGTTCTTGGTAGACTCACATTTACCTGGTGAGTCCGGTACCCAACAAGGGCTCTCACCTGCATCTGGTGACTCTGGCCTGCAGGTTGGCCTCCCCCTGGAACCTGGTGAGTGGGGTTGCCACCTGGGCCTCACCCACACCTGGTGATTCAGGTCCTCACGTTGGTCTCTTGGACCTGGGGAATCTGGGTCCTTACCTGGTCCCCTCCCAGACCCGGGACTCTGGTCACCACCTGGGCCTCACCAGGAACTGGTGAATCTAGTCCCCATCTGGGCCCTCCCCCAGTCCTGGTGACTTTGTTCCCACATGGACCTGATTGCTGTGGACACTTTCTTGGCCTCCACCTGGAACTGGTGACTCTGATCCTATTGTGCATCCTCCCAGATCTGGTGACTCTGGTCCTGACCTGGGGCATCATTGATACCTGGTTAGTCTGTTCCACACCTGAGCCTCACCGGGACATGATGACTCTGGAACCTCTCTGGGACTCACTCTGACCTGGTGACTCTGGTCCCCATCTGGATATCACCTGGACCAGGTGATTCTGGTACACCTCTAGGGCTCAAGGTGATCTGGTGACTCTGGTCCTCAACTGGGCCTCACCTGGACCTAGTGAATATTCCCCATCTGGGCCTCATTTGGACCTGGTGACTCTAGTCCGTACCTGGGCATCATCGGGATATGGTATCACAGCATGGCCTGCAGGTTGGCCTCACCTGGACCTGGTGAGTGGGGTTTTCCTCAACTGGGGCAAAATTGGGACCCGATGACTGGTTTCCACAAGTGGCCTCACCTGGACCAAGTGACTCTGGTCCCCCTCTGGGTGTCACCATGTCCTAGTGACTGTGAACCCCACTTTGGCCTGACTTGGACCTGCTGACCCTGGTTGCCACCTGCGCCTGACCTCGAACTGTTGACTCTGGTTCTTTCAAGGGCCTCCCCTGGACCTGGTGATCCTGGTCCCCCACCTGGGTCTCACCTGGACGTGGTGACTCTTGTCACCACCGGGGCCCTCACCGGGACCTGCTTACTGTGTTCCACACCTGGGCCTCAAGTAGACCTGTTGACCATGGTCCCCAAGCCAGACGTCACATGGACATGTTGCCGTCTGATCCCCACCGGGGCCTCACGTGTACCTGGTAACTCTGGTCCTCACCTGGGCCTCATCTGGACCTAGTGACTCTGGTTCCCACCTAGACTTCACCTGGATCTGGTGACTCTGGTCCACCCCAGGACCTCTCCTGGACCTGGTGACTCCTTTCCAACATGGACCTCATGTGGATCTGGTGAATCTGGTCCTCAGTTTGGCTTCACCTGGACTTGGTGTCTCTCGTCCCCACTTTGACCTAACTCAGAACTGCTGAATCTTGCCCCACCTAGGCCGCACCCAGACCTGGTGACTCTTGTCCCTAGCTATGCCTCAATTCACCCTGATGAATCTGGTCCTCACGTGTGCCTCACATGTACCTGGGACTCAGCTGGATAAAGTGGCTCTAGTTCCCACAAGGGGCACACCTGATACTGCTGACTGTGGTCTTATTCTATGCCTCACCAGGACGTAGTGATTCTGTTCCCCATCTGGGCCTGCATGGCCCTAGTGCCTCTGGTCCTCACCCAGGCATCATTGGGTGATGGACCCAATGATCCTCACCCTGGATACTCTATTCCAACCTGTGCCTCACTTTGACCAGGGATTTCTGGTCTCATTTTTGGGCCTCAAACTAAACTGGTTACTCTGGTTTCCACTCTGGGCCTCACCCTTACCTGGTGACTCTGGTCACCCCTTGGGCTTCACTAGGGTCTGGTGAATCTGGTCCTTAGCTGGTCCGCACCTGGATCTGGTGACTGGTCGCCACCTGGGCCTCACCTGGACTTGGTGAATCCTGTTGCCACCTGCGCCTCACCAGGACCTTGTGACTGTGGTCCCCACCTGGACCTCACCTGGATCTGGTGGCTCTGGTTCTCATATGGGGCTCTCCTGGACCTGGTTCCTGTGGTCTCCATCTGGCCTCACTTGGAACACAATGACTCTGAACAATATTTGGGCCTCTCTTGTACCTGTGGACTCTGGTCCTTACTTGGGCATCACTGGGAGCTGGATACTCTGTTATTATACCTGGGGCCTCACATGGACCGGTGACTGTGGTCCCACCTGAGCCTCACCTGGACGAGTTGACTGGTTCCCACAGGGAGCTCACCTGGACCTGTTGACTCAGGTCCTCATATGGGCATCATGGGACCTGGTTTCTCACTTCCACATCGGGGCCTCACATGGACCAAGTGATTCTCGTCCCACTCTGGGCCTCACCCTGATGTGGTGATCTGGTCCCCATCTAGGCCTCACCCAGTACTGGTGACTTTGTTCCCCACCTGGACCTGATTGCTGTGGACTCTTCTTGGCCTCACCTGGAACTGGTGACTCTGAACCTATCTGCACGTCACCCAGATCTGGTGACTCTGGCCCTCACCTGGGCATCATTGGTACCTGGTGACTCTGTTCCTCACTTGAGCCTCACCTGGACATGATGACTCTGGAACCTCTCTGGGGCCTCTCCCTGACCTGGTGACTCTAGTCCCTAACTGGGCATCATCGGGACATGGTTCCACTGCATTGCCTACAGGTTGGCGTCACCTGGATGTGGTAACTCTCGTCCTTACCTGGGTATCATCGGGACATGGTTCATCTTTATGGCCTGCAGGTTGGCCTCACCTGGGACCTGGGGTGCCTTGCCACCTGGCCTCACCAATACCTGGTGACTCTGGTCCCCACGTGGGGCCTCATTTGGACCTGGTGAATCTGGTCCTTACCTGGTCGTCACCCGGAACTGGTATGTCTGGTCACCACCTGGGAATAACCTGGGCCTGGTGAATCTGGTCCCAATCTGGGCCTCACCCTGTCCTGGTGACTTTGTTCCCCACCTGGACCTGATTGCTGTGGACTCCTTCTTGGCCTCACCTGGAACTGGTGACTCTGATCCTAACTGGGCCTCCCCCAGATCTGGTGACTCTGGTCCTCACCTGTGGACCATTATGATTTGGATACTCTGTTCCACACCTGAGCCTCACCTGGACATGATTACTCTGGATCCCCTCTGGACCTCACCCTGACATGTGACTCTGGTCCCCATCTGGATGTCACCTGGACCAGGTGATACTGGTATCCTCTAGGCCTCAACCCGATCTGGTGTACTCTGGTCCTCAACTGAGCCTCAACTGGACCTAGTGAATATGCTCCATCTGGGCCTGATTGGACCTGGTAACTCTGGTCACTACCTCGGCATCATCGGGTCATGGTTCCACTGCATGGCCTACAGGTTGCACTCACCTGGACCTGCTTACTGTGTTCCACACCTGGGACTCAAGTAGACCTGTTGACCATGGTCCCCAAGCCTGCCTCACATGGAACTGTGCCCTCTGATCCCCACCGGGGCCTCACGTGAACGTGGTAACTCTGGTCCTCACCTGGGCCTCATCTGGACCTAGTGACTCTGGTCCCCACCTGGACTTCACCTGGATCTGGTGACTCTGGTCCCCCCTGGACCTCTCCTGGACCTGGTGACTCTCTTTCCAACATGGACCTCACTTGGATTGGTGACTCTGATCCTCATTTTGGACTAACCTGTTCCTGGTGTCTTTCTTCCCCACTTTGACCTAACTCAGAACTGCTGAATCTTGCCCACCTAGGCCGCACCCAGACCTGGTGACTCTTGTCCACAGCTATGCCTCAATTCGACCTGTTTGAATCTGGTCCTCACGTGGGTCTCACATGGACCTGGCACTCAGCTGGATAGAGTGACTCTGGTTCCCACAGGGGCTCACCTGATACTGCTGAATGTGGTCTTATTCTATGCCTCACCAAGACCTGGTGATTCTGTTCCCCATCTAGGCCTGCATGGCCCTAGTAACTCTGTTCCTCACCCAGGCATCATTGGGACCTGGATACTCTATTCCACACCTGGGCCTCACTCTGACCAGGGACCCTCTGGTCCCATTCTGGGCCTCAAACTAAACTGGTTTCTCTGGTTACCCATCTGGGCCTCACCCTTACCTGGTGACTCTGGTCACCCCTTTGACTTCCCTTGGGCCTGGTGAATCTGGACCTTAGCTGGTCCGCACCTGGATGTCGTGACTGGTCGCCACCTGGGCCTCCCCTGGACTTGGTGAATCCTGTTGCCAGTTTCGCCTCACCTGGACCTTGTGACTGTGTTCCAATCTGGACCTCACATGGATCTGGATGGCTCTGGTTCCCATATTGGTCTCTCCTGGACCTGGTTCCTGTGGTCTCCATCTGGCCTCACCTGGAAAACAATGATTCTGATCCATATTTGGGCCTATCCTGGATCTGATGTCTCTGGTCCTTACTTGGCCTCATTGGGACCTGGATACTCACTTATTTACCTGGGCCTCACCTGGACCTGGTGAATGTGGTCCCACCTGGGCCTCACTTGGTCGAGGTGCCTGGTTCCCACAGGGATCTCACCTGGACCTGGTGACTCAGGTCCTCATATTGGGCATCATCGGACCTGGTTTCTCAGTTTCCACATCGGGGCCTTCACCTGGACTAGTGGTACTCGTTCCCCCTCTAGGCCTCACCCTGACGTGGTGACTCTGGTCCAGCTGGATATCACCAGAACCGGGTGACTCTGGTCCCCCTCTGGGACTCACCCGGAGCTGGGGACACTGCTCCTCAACTGGGCCTCAACAGAACCTGGTGAATCTACTCCTCACTTAGGCCTCGTCTGGACCTTGTGACTCTTTTCCGACCTGGCATCAATGGGACATGGTTACTCTGTTCCCCCACCGGGGCCTCACCTGGACATGATAATTTGCTCCGCACTTTGGCCTCAACTAGTCCTGGTGACTCTGGTCCCCCACCTAGTCCTCAATCTGGACTTGTTGACTGTGGTCCCCACCTGGGTCTCACCTGAACCTGGTGACTCGCGTTCCCACATGAACCACACCAGGAACCTGGTGACTGTGGTGTTCTTGTAGACTCACATTTACCTGGTGACTCTGGTCCCCATTAGGGCCTCACCTGCAACTCGTAACTCTGGTCCATACCTGGGCATTATCGGGACACCGTTCCTCTGCATGGCTGGAAGGTTGGCCTCCCCTGGACCTGGTGAGTGGGGTTGACATCTGGGCCTCACCCATACCGGTGACACAGGTCCCCACTTGGGCCTCACTTGGACCTGGTGGACTCGGGACCTTACCTGGTCCTCACCCGGAAATGGTAACTGTGGTCACCACCTGGGAATCACCTGGACCTGGTGAATCTGGTCCCCATCTGGGCCTCACCCAGTCCTGGTGACTTTGTTCACCACCGGACCTGATTGCTGTGTGGACAATTCTTGGCATCACCTGGTACTGGTGAGTCTGATGCTATGTGGGCCTCACCCAGATCTGGTTGACTCTGGTCTTCACCTGTGGACCATTATGACCTGGATACTCTGTTCCACACCTGACCCTCGCCTGGACATGATGACTCTGGATCCCCTCTGGGCCTCACCCCTGACATCGTGACTCTGGTCCCCATCTGGATGTCACCTAGACCAGGTGAATCTGGTACCCCTGTAGGCCTCAAATAGACTGGGGCATTTGGTCCTCAAATGGGCCTCACCGGGACATAGTGAATATGCTCCCCCACCTGCGCCCCATCTGGACCTGGTGGACTCTGGTTCTACCTGGGCATCATCGGGACATGGTTACTCTATTCCCCACTGGGACTGACCTGATCCTGGTAACTCTGGTCCTGACCTTGGCCTCTTCTGTCCCAGGTGACTCTGGCTCCACCTGGTCCTCGCCTCTAGCTGGTGACTCTGATCCTAAGCATGGCCTCACCAGACCTGGTGACTGTCGTTCCCAATGGAACCTCACCTGGACCTCATGTCTCTGGTCCCTCCTGACCATCACCAGGACCTGGTGCCTCTGGTACCCACCAGGGGTAGCATCAGGATATGGTTACCACTGTTCACTAACAGTGACCCAGGCGGAACTATTAACTCTGGTCTTCACCTGGGCCACACCCTGGACAGGGTTGTCACTGGTTCCCACCAGGGTCTCACCTGGACATGTTGTGTCGGATCCCCACCTGTGTCCTCACCTGTAACTGGTGATTCTCGTTCCCACATGGACATCATGTGGACCTTGGTGGCTGCAGTGTTTCTAGCTTGTCATGTACCTCGTGACTCTGGTCCCACCAGGGCCTCACCGGGACCTGGTGAGTGGTGGTTGCCACCTGCACCTCACCTGGACCTGGTGATTCTGGTCTGCACCTGAGACTACCCTGGATCTGGTTACTCTGGTCCCCCACCTGGGCTTCACCTGTTTTTGGGGACTCCGGTCCCCATCTGTGTCTCACATGTGCCCTTTTGACCATGGTCCTCCACTGGGCAAAATTGGGACACGGTGACTGTGTTCCACAACTGAGACCTCATCTCGACCAGGTCACTCTGGTCCCCTCTGGGTGTCACCGTGCCCTAGAGACTGTGAACCCCACTTTGTGGCCTGACTTGGACCTGCTGACCCTGGTTGCCACCTACGCCATACCTCGAACTTTTGACTCTGGTTCTTTCAAAGGCCTCCCCTGTACCTGGTGATCCTTGTCCCCACCTGCTCCTCAACTGGACGTGGTGACATTGTCCCAACCGGGGGACTCACCTGGACCTGCTTACTGTGTTCTACACCTGGGCCTCAAGTAGACATGTTGGACCATGGTCCCCAAACCGGCCTCACATGGACCTGTTGCCTCTAATCCCCACCGGGACCTCAAAGTGTACCTTGTAACTCTGGTCCTCAACTACTGGGCGTCATCTGGACCTAGTGACTCTGGTCCCACCTGGGCTTCACCTGGATCTGGTGACTCTGGTCCCCACCTGGACTTCACCTGGATCTGGTGACTCTTGTCTCCAACTGTACCTCTGCTGGACCTGGTGACTCTCTTTCAAACATGGACCTCACCTGGACCTGTTACTCTGGTCCTCAGTTTGGCCTCACCTGGACCTGGCGTCTCTCGTCCCCACTTTGACCTAACTCAGAACTGCTGAATCTTTCCCCAATTAGGCCGCACCCATACCTGGTGACTCTTGTCCCCAGCTATGCCTCAATTCGACCTGATGAATCTGGTCCTCACGTGGGCCTCACATGGACCTGCTACTCAGCTGGATAGAGTGGCTCTGGTTCCCACATTGGGTTCACCTGATACTGGTGACTGTGGTTTTATTCTATGCCTCACCAGGACCTAGGTGATTCTGTACCCCATATGGGCCTGCATGGTCCGTAGTGACTCTGGGTCCTCACCAAGGCATCACTGGGACCTGGATACTCTATTCCACATCTGGGAACTCACTCTGACCAGGGACCTCTGGTCCCATTCTGGGCCTCAAACTAAACTGGTTACTCTGGTTCCCCCTCTGGGACTCACCCTTACCTGGTGACTCTGGTCACCCCTTGGGCTTCACTTGGGCCTGGTGAATCTGGTCCTTAGCTGGTCCGCACCTGGATGTGGTGACTGTTCGCCACCTGGTCCTCACCTGGACTTGGTGAATCCTGTTGCCACCTGCGCCTCACCAGGACCTTGTGACTGTGGTCCCACCTGGACCTCACCTGGATCTGGTGGGTCTTGGTTCCCATATGGGGGTCTCCTGGACTTGGTTCCTGTGGTCTCCATCTGCCTCAGCTGAAACACAATGACTCTGATCCATATTTGAACCTCTACTGGACCTGTTGACTCTGTTCCTTACCTGGGCATCTTTGGGAGCTGGATACTCTTATATAACTGGGCCTCACCGGGACCTGGTGACTGTGGTCCCACCTGGCCCTCACCGGGACGAGGTGACTCGTTCCCACAGGGACCTCACCTGGACCTGGTGACTCAAGTCCTCATATGGGCATCATAGGACCTGGTTTTCTCAGTTCCACATCGGGGCCCTCACCTGTGACCTAGTGATTCTCGTCCCCCTCTGGACCTCACCCCTGACGTGGTGACTCTGTCCCCACCTGGATATCACCAGAACCGTGTGCAGTCTGTTCCCCCTCTGGGACTCACCCAGAGCTTGGGATATTGGTCTTCAACTGGGCCTCAACAGGACCTGGTGAATCTACTCCTCACTTAGGCCTCGTTTAGACCTTGTGACTCTTTTCAACCTGGCATCAATGGGACATGGTACTCTGTTCCCCACCTGGCTCTCACTTACACATGATAACTTTGCTCCACACTTTGGCCATCAACTGGTCCTGATGACTTTGTTCCCCCACAACTTTGCCTCAGTCTGGACATGGTGACTGTGGTGCCACCCGGGTCTCACCTGTACTCGTGAATTCTCTTTCCCACATTGAACTCACCTGGACCTGGTGACTGAGGTGTTCTTGTAGACTCACATTTACTTGGTGACACTGGTTCCCCACTAGGGCCTCACCTGGATCTTGTGACTCTGGCCTGCCTGTTGGCCTCACCTTGACCTGGTGAGTGGGGTTGCTTCCTGGGCCTCACACATAGCTGGGTAGACTCAATTCCCCTCAGTGGGCCTCTTGACCTGGTGAATCTGGTGCCTTACCTGGTCCTGTCCGCAGACCCGGGGACTCTGGTCACCACCTGGGCCTCACCTGACCTGTGAATCTGTCCCCATCTGGCCTCACCAGTCCTGGTGACTTTGTTCCCCACGTGGCCCTCATTGCGTGGACACTTTTGCTTGGGCCTCACCTGGAACTGTGACTCTGATCCTATCTGCGCGTCACCCAGATCTGGTGACTCGGGCCTCACCTCTGCATCATTGGTACCTGGTGACTCTGTTCCACGCCTGAGCCCTAACCCTGGACAATGATGACTCTGGTAACCACTCTGGGGCCTCTCCCTGAACGATGCCTCTGGTCCCCATCTGGATGTCACCTGGACAGGTGATTCTGGTACCCTCTAAGCCTCAACCAGATCTGGTGACAGTGGTCCTCAACTGGGGCCTCACTGGACCTAGTGAATTTCTCCATCTGGGTCTCATTTGGACCTGGAGACTCTGTCCCTACCTGGGCATCATCGGGACAATGGTTCCACTGCATGGCCTGCATATTGGCCTCACTTGGACCTGGTAACTCTGTTCCCTACCTGGGCATTATCGGGACATGGTTCTGCATGGACTGCAGGTTGGCCACACCTGGCCTGGGGGAGTGGGGTTGCCACCTGAGTCTCACCCATGCTTGACGTGACACAGGTTACCCAGTGGGCTCACTGTGACCGGTGAATCTGGTCCTTACCTGGTCGTCACCCGGACCTGGTAACTCTGGTCACCACCATGGGTATCACCTGGACCTGGTGAATCTGACCCCATCTGGGCCTCAACCAGTCCTCGTGACTTTTGTTCCCCACTTGGACCTGATTGCTGTGGACTCCTTCTTGGCCTCACCTGGAACTGGTGACTCTGATCCTAACTGGGGCTCACCCAGATCTGGTGACTCTGGTCCTCACCTGTGGACCATTATGATCTGGATCTCTGTTCAACACCTGAGCCTCACCTGGACATGATGACTCTGGGTCCCCTCTGGGCCTCACCCTGACATGGTGACTCTGCTCCCCATCTGGATGTCACCTAGACCAGGTGAATCTGGTACCCCTCTAGGACTCAACTAGACCTGGGGATTCTGGTCCTCAAGTGCGCCTCACCGAGACCTAGAGAATATGCTTCCCACCTGCTACTCATCTGGACTTGGTGACTCTGGTTCTACCTGCGAATCATCGGGACATGGTTACTCTATTCCCCACTGGGACTGACCTGATCCTGGTAACTCTGGTCCTGACTTTGGCATCTTCTGTACCAGGTGACTCTGGCTCCTCCTGGGCCTCACCAGTAACTGGTGACTCTGATCCTAAGCATGGCCTCACCTGACCTGGTGACTGTGTTTCCCATCGGGACCTCACCTGGACCTCATATCTCTGGTCCCACCTGGGCCTCACCGGGACCTGGTGTCTCTGGTACCCACCAGGGTAGAATCAGGATATGGTTACACTGTTCACTAACAGTGACCCAGCCGGACCTATTAACTCTGGACTTCACCTGGGCCACACCTGGACATGGTGACACTGGTTCCCACCTGGGTCTCACCTGGACATGGTGAGTCGGATCCCCACCTGGTCCTCACCTGTAACTGGTGATTCTCGTTCCCATATGGACATCCTGTGGACCTAGTGGCTGCAGTGTTTCTAGCTTCTCATGTACCTCGTGACTCTGGTCCCCACCAGGGCCTCACCGGGACCTGGTGAGTGTGGTTGCCACCTGCACCTCACCTGGACCTGGTGATTCTGGTCTGCATCTGAGACTACCCTGGATCTGGTGACTATGGTCCCAATCTGGGCTTCACCTGGATTTGGGCACTCCGATTCCCATCTGGGCCTCACCTGGCCCTGTTGACCATGGTCCTCAACTGGGCAAAATTGGGACCCGGTGACTGTGTTCCACACCTGGACCTCACCTGGACCAGGTGACTCTCGTCCCCCTCTGGGTCTCACCGTGCTCTAGTGACTGCGAACCCCACTTTGGCCTGACTTGGACCTGCTGACCCTGGTTGTCACCTGCGCCTGACCTCGAAATGTTGACTCTGGTTCTTTCAAGGGCCTCCCCTGGACCTGGTGATCCTGGTCCCCACCTGGGCCTTACCTGGACCTGGTGACTCTTGTCACCACCGGGGACTCACTTGGACCTGGTTACAGTGTTCCACACTGGGCCTCAAGTAGAACTCTTGACCATGGTCCCCAAGCCTGCCTCACATGGACCTGTTGCCTCTGATACCTACCAGCGCCTCACGTGTACCTGGTAACTCTGGTCCTCACCTGGGCCTCATCTGGACCTACTGACTCTGGTCCCCACCTGGGCTTCACCTGGATCTGGTGACTGTGATCCCCACCTGGACTTCACCTTGATCTGGTGACTCTGGTCCCCACCTGGACCTCTCCTGGACCTGCTGACCTGGTAACTGTGGTCCCCACTTGGGTCTCTTGGACCTGGTGACTCTTTTTCCCACATGAAACACACCTGGATCTGGTGACTGTGGTGTTCTTGTAGACTCACATTTATCTAGTGACTCTGGTCCCCACTAGGGCCTCACGTGTATCTGGTGACTCTGGTCTGCAGGTTGGCCTCACCTGGACCTGGTGAGTGGGGTTGCCACCTGGGACACACCCATACCTGGTGACTCAGGTCCCCACGTGTGCCTCTTTGACCTGGTGAATCTGGTCCTTACCTGGTCCTCTACTAGACCCGGGGACTCCGGTCACCACCTGGGCCTCACCTGGACCTGGTGAGTGAATCTGGTCTCCATCTGGGCCTCACCCAGTCCTGGTGACTTAGTTCCCCACTTGGTCCTGATTGCTGTGGACTCTTTCTTGGCCTTACCTGGAACTGGTGGCTCTG
Source organism: Canis lupus familiaris (assembly GCF_011100685.1). Lineage (NCBI taxonomy): Eukaryota > Metazoa > Chordata > Mammalia > Carnivora > Canidae > Canis > Canis lupus. The sequence goes on from NW_023330151.1 coordinate 371,187, forward strand.
AACCTATCTGCAACGTCACCCAGATCTGGTGACTCTAGTCCTCAACTGGGCCTCACCTGGACCTAGTGAATATGCTCCATCTGGGCCTCATTTGGGCCTGGTGACTCTGTTCCCTACCTGGGCATGATCGGGACATGGATCCACTGCATGGCCTGCAGGTTGGTCTCACCTGGACCTGGTAACTCTGGTCCCTACATGGGCATCATCGGGACATGGTTCCTCTACATGGCCTGCAGGTTGGCCTCACCTGGACCTGGTGAGTGGGGTTGCCACCTGAGCCTCACCCATACCTGGTGACAAAGGTTTCCACGTGGGCCTAGATTGGACCTTGTGAATCTGGTCCTTACCTTATACTCACCCGGAACTGGTAACTCTGGTCACCACCTGGGCCTCACCCTGACTTGGTGATTCTGGACCCATCTGGATTTCACCTAGACCAGGTGAATCTGGACCCCTCTACGCCTCAACTAGAACTGGTGACTCTTGTCCTCAACTTGGCATCACCGGGACCTAGTGAATATGCTCCCACCTGCGCCTCATATGGACCTGGTGACTCTGGTTCTTCCTGGGCATCATCGGGACATGGTTACTCTATTCCCCACTGGGACTGACCTGATCCTGGTAACTCTTGTCCTGACTTTGGCCTCTTCTGTACCAGGTGACTCTGGCTCAACCTGTGCCTCACCTGTAACTGGTGACTCTGATCCTAAGCATGGTCTCACCTGACCTGCTGACTGCGGTTCCCATGGGGACCTCACCTGGACCTCATGTCTCGGGTCCCTCTTGGGCCTCACCAGGACCTGGTGTCTCTGGTAACCATCTATGTAGCATCAGGTTATGGTTACAACTGTTCACTATCAGGGACTCTGGTCCCCATCTGGATGTCACCTGGACCAGGTGATACTGGAACCCCTCTAGGCCTCAACCAGTTCTGGTGACTCTGGTCCTCAACTGGGCCTCACATGGACCTAGTGAATATGCTCCATCTGGGCCTCATTTGGACCTGGTGACTCTGGTCCCTACGTGGGCAACATCGCGACCTGGTTCCAAATAATGGTCTGCAGGTTGGCCTCTTCTTGACCTGGTAACTCTAGTCCCTACCTGGGCATCATCGGGACACTGTTCCTCTGCATGGACTGCAGGTTGGCGTCACCTGGACCTCGTACCTCTGGTCCCTACCTGGACATCATCGGGACACGGTTCCTCTGCATCGCCTGCAGGTTGGCCTCACCTAGACCTGGTGAGTGGGCTTGCCACCTGGGCCTCACCCATACCTGGTGACACAGGTCTCACGTGGGCCTCACTTGGACCTGGTGAATCTGGTCCTTACCTGGTCCTCACCCGGAACTGGTAACCCTTGTCACCAAATGGGAATCACCTGGACCTCGTGAATCTGGTCCCCATCTGGGCCTCACCCATTCCTGGTGACTTTGATCCTCACCTGGACCTGATTGCTGTGGACTCCTTCTTGGCCTCACCTGGAACTTGTGACTCTGCTCCTAACTGGGCCTCACCCAGATCTGGTAACTCTGGTCCTCACCTGTGGACCATTATGACCTGGATACTCTTTTCCACACCTGAACCTCACCTGGACATGATGACTCTGGATGCCTTCTGGGCCTCAGTATGACATGGTGACTCTGGTCCCCATCTGGATGTCCCCTAGACCAGGTGAATCTGGTACCCCTCTAGGACTCAACTAGACCTGGTGACCTGGTCCTCATCTGGGCCTCACCTGGACCTAGTGAATATTCTACCCACCTGCGCCTCGCTGTACCTGGTGACTCTGATTCTACCTGGGCATCATTGGGACATGGTTACTGTATTACCCACTGGGACTGACCTGATCCTGGTAACTCTGGTCCTGACTTTGGCCTCTTCTGTACCAGGTGACTCTGGCTCCAGCTGGGCCTCACCTGTACCTGGTAACTCTGATCCTAAGCATGGGCTCACCTGACCTGGTGACTGTGGTTCCCATCGGGACCTCATTTGGACCTCATGTCTCCGGTTACACCTGGGCCTCATCAGGACCTGGTGTCTCTGGTACCCACCTGGGTAGCATCAGGATATGGTTACACTGTTCACTAACACTCATCCAGGCGGACCTAATAACTCTGGTCTTCACCTGGGGCACACGAGGACATGGTGACACTGGTTACCACATGGGTCTCATCTGGACATGGTGAGTCGGATCCCCACCTGGTCCTCACCTGTAACTGGTGATCCTCGTTCCCATATGGACATCATGTGGACCTAGTGGCTGCAGTGTTTCTAGCTTCTCATGTACCTCGTGACTCTGGTCCCCACAAGGGCCTCACCGGGACCTGGTGAGTGTGGTTGCCACCTGCACCTCACCTGGACCTGGTGATTCGGGTCTGCACCTGAGACTACCCTGGATCTGGTGACTGTAGTCCCCACCTGGGCTTCACCTGGATTTGGGGACTCCGGTCCCCATCTGGGCCTCACCTGGCCCTGTTGACTATGGTCCTCAACTGGGCAAAATTAGGACCCGGTGACTGTGTTCCACACTGGACTTCACCTGGACCAGGTGACTCTGGTCCCACTCTGGGTCTCACCGTGCCCTAGTGACTGTGAACCCCACTTTGGCCTGACTTGGACCTGCTGACCCTGGTTGCCACCTGCGCCTGACTTCGAACTGTTTACTCTGGTTCTTTCAAGAGCGTCCCCTGGACATGGTGATCCAGGTGCCCACATGGGCCTCACCTGGACCTGGTGACTCTTGTCACCCCCGGGAACTCACCTGGATCTGCTTACTGTGTTCCGCACCTGGGCCTCAAGTAGACCTGTTGACCATGGTCCCCCAAGCCGGCTCACATGGACTTTTACCTCTGATCCCCACCGGGGCTTCACGTGTACCTGGCAACTCTGGTCCTCACCTTCGCCTCATCTGGACCTAGTGACTCTGATCCCCACCTGGGCTTCACCTGGATCTGATGACTCTGGTCCCCACCTGGACTTCACCTGGATCTGGTGACTCTGGTCAACACCTGGACCTGACCTGCATCTGGTGACTCTGGTCCTCAGTTTGGCGTCACCTGGACCTGGCGTCTCTCGTCCCCACTCTGACCTACCTCAGCACTGCTGAATCTTGCCCCACCTAGGCCGCACCCAGACCTGGTTCTCTTGTCCCCAGCTATGCCTCAATTCGACCTGATGAATCTGGTCCTCACGTGGGCCTCACATGGACCTGCTACTCAGCTGGATAGAGTGGCTCTTGTTCCCACATGGAGCTCACCTGATTCTGGTGACTGTGGTTTTATTCTATGCCTCACCAAGGCCTAGTAATTCTGTTCCCATCTGGGCCTGCATGGCCCTAGTGACTCTGGTCCTCACCCAGGCATCATTGTGACCGGGATACTCTATTCCACACCTGGGCTTCACTCTGACCAGGGACCTATGTTCCCATTCTGGGCCTCAAACTAAACTGGTTACTCTGGTTCCCCCTCTGGGCCTCACACTAACCTGGTGACTCTGGTCACCCCTTTGGCTTCACTTGGGCCTGGTGAATCTTGTCCTTAGCTGGTCTCACCTGGATCTGGTGACTGGTCTCCACCTGGGCCTCACCTGGACTTGGTGAATCCTCTTGCCATCTGCGCCTCACCTGGACCTTGTGACTGTGGTCCCACCTGGACTCACCTGGATCTGGTGGCTCTGGTTCCCATATGGGCTTCCTGTACCTGGTTCCTGTGGTTCTCCATCTGTCCTCACCTGGA
>NW_023330152.1:0-23938 GCF_011100685.1 Canis lupus familiaris
GGAGAGAGAGAGAGAGAGCAGAGACAAGGCAGAGGGAGAAGCAGGCTCCATGCACGGGAGCCCGACATGGGATTCGATCCCGGAATCCAGGATCACGCCCTGGGCCAAAGGCAGGCGCAAAACCGCTGCGCCACAGGGATCCCTCTCCTCTAGGATTTTGATGGACTCTTGTCTCACATTTAGATCTTTCATCCATTTTGAGTTTATCTTTGTGTATGGTGAAAGAGAGTGGTCTAGTTTCATTCTTCTGACTGTGGATGTCCATTTTCCCTGCACCATATATTGTAGAGACTTTCTTCCAATGGATAGTCTTTCCTACTTTATCGAATATCAGTTGACCATGAAGTTCAGGGTCCACTTCTGGGTTCTCTATTCTGTTCCATTGATCTATGAGTCTGTTTTTGTGCAGTACCACACTGTCTTGTGACCACAGCTTTGTGGTACACCTGAAATCTGGCATTGTGATGCCCCCAGATATGGTTTTCTTTTTTAAAATTCCCTGGCTATTTGGGGTCTTCCTGATACCATACAACTATTAAAATAGTTTGTTCTAACTCTCTGAAGAAAGTCCATGGTTATTTTGATCGGGAATGCATTAAACGGTATATTGCCCTGGGTAACATTGACATTTTCACCATATTAATTCTGCCGATCCATGAGCATGGAATATTTTTCCATCTCTTTGTGTCTTCCTAAATTTCTTTCAGTAGCGTTCTATAGTGTTTATGGTTGAGATCCTTTGCCTCCTTGGTTAGGTTTATTCCTAGGTATCTTATGCTTTTGGGTGCAACTGTAAATGAGATTGCCTCCTCAATTTCTTTCTTCAGCCTCATTGTTAGTGTATTGAAATGCCATTGATTTCTGGGCATTGATTTTGTATCCTGCCATGCTACCAAATTGTTGTATGAGTTGTAGCAATCTTGTGGGGGACGGCTTTGGGTTTTCTAGGTAGAGTATCATGTCATCGGTGAAGAGGAAGAGTTTGACTTCTTCTTTGCCAATTTGAATGCCTTTATTTCTTTTTGTTGTCTGATTGCTGAGGCTAGGACTTCCAGTACTATGTTCAATAGCAGTGGTGAGAGTGGACATCCCTGTCTTGTTCCTGATCTCAGGGGAAATGCTCCCAGTGCTTCCACATTGATAATGATATTTGCTGTGGGCTTTTCCTGGATGGCTTTTAAGATGTCGAGGAATGTTCCCTCTATCCCTATGCTCTGAAGGGTTTTGATCAGGAATGGATGCTCTATTTTGTCAAATGTTTTCTCTGCATCTAATGAGAGGATCATATGGTTCTTGGTTTTTCTCTTGCTGATATGATGAATCACATTGATTGTTTTACGAGTGTTGAACCAGCCTTGTGTCCCGGGGATAAATCCTACTTGGTCATGGTGAATAATATTCTTAATGTATTGTTGGATACTATTGGCTAGTATCTTGTTGAGAATTTCTTATCCATGTTCATCAGGAATATTGGTCTGTATTCTCCTTTTTGGTGGGGTCCTTGTCTGGTTTTGGAATTAAGGTGATGCTGGCTTCATAGAACAAATTTGGAAGTACTCCATCTCTTTCTATCTCTCCAAACAGCTTTAGTAGGATAGGTACGGTTTCTTCTTTAAAAGTTTTTTAGAATTCCCCTGGGAAGCCATCTTGCCCTGGTCCTTTGTGTCTTGGGAGGTTTTGGATGACTGCTTCAATTTCCTCCCTGGTTATTGGTCTGTTCAGGTTTTCTATTTCTTCCTGTTCCAGTTTTGGTAGTTTCTGGCTTTCCAGGTAAGCCTCCATTTCTTCTAGATTGCCTAATTTATTGGCGTATAGCTGTTCATAATATATTTTTAAAATCGTTTGTATTTCCTTGGTGTTGGTAGTGATCTCTCCTTTCTCATTCATGATTTTATTAATTGGAGTCTTCTCTCTCTTCTTTTTAATAAGGCTGGCTAATGCTTTAGGTATCTTATTAGTTCTTTCAAAGAACAAACCCCCAGTTCTGTCGATCTGTTCCACATTTCTTCAGGTCTCGATTTCCTTGAGTTCTGCTCGAATTTTAATTAACTATGTTCTTCTGTTGGGTGTAGGATCTATCTGCTGTGTTTTCTCTAGCTCATTTATGAGTAAGGTTAGCTTTTTTTTTTTTTAAATATTTTTTTTCAACTTTTATTTATTTATGATAGTCACAGAGAGAGAGAGAGAGAGGCAGAGACACAGGCCGAGGGAGAAGCAGGCTCCATGCACCGGGAGCCCGATGTGGGATTCGATCCCGTGTCTCCAGGATCGCGCCCTGGGCCAAAGGCAGGCGCCAAACCGCTGCACCACCCAGGGATCCCAAGGTTAGCTTTTGTATTTGAGTTCTTTCCAGTTTTTGAATGGATGCTTGTATTGCGATGTATTTCCCTCTTAGGACTGCTTTTCTGCATTCCAAAGATTTTGAACGGTTGTATCTTCATGCTCATTAGTTTCCATGAATCTTTGTAATTCTTCCTTAATTTCCTATGACCCTTTCATATTTAGCAGGATGGTCCTTCACCTCCACGTGTTGGAGGTCCTTCCAAACTTCTTGTTATGATTTAGTTCTAATTTCAAGGCATTATGGTCTGAGAATATGCAGGGGACGATCCCAATTTTTTGGTATTGGTTCAGACTCGATTTGTGACCCAGTATGTGGTCTATTCTGGAGAAAGTTCCATGTGCACTTGAAATTGAAAAGAATGTGTATTCAGTTGAGTTTGGATGTAAAGTTTTATTGATTTCTGTGAAATCCATCAGGTACAGTGTATCATTTAAAGCTCTCATTTCTATGGAGATGTTGTGCTTAGAAGACCTATTGAGTATAGAAAAGGCTAGACCTAAGTCACCAAGTATATGTGTATTATTATGTAAGTTTTTCTTTACTTTGTTTATTAATTGATTTAAATGTTTGGGAGCTCCCACATTCGGGGCATATATATAGAGGATTGTTATGTTCTCTTGTTGGGTAGATCCTTTAAGTATGATGTAGTGTCACTCTTTATCTCTCACTGCAGTCTTCAGGGTAAATTTTAGTTTATCTGATATAAGGATGTCTACCCCTGCTTTCTTTTGAGGACCATTTGAATGGTAAATGGTTCTCCAACCTTTTATTTTCAGGCTGTAGGTGTCCTTCTGTCTAAAATGAGTCTCTTGTAGACAGCAAATAGACGGGTCCTGCTTTTTTTATCCAGTCTGAAACCCTACGCCTTTTGATTGGGTCATTAAGCCTGTTCACATTCAGAGTTACTAATCGACAGATATGAGTTTAGTGTCATCATGATATCTATTCAGTCCTTGTTTTGTGGATTGTTCCACTGAACTTCTTCTAAAAGGGGAATTTTAAGAGCCCCCCTTAAAATTCCCTGCAGAGCTGGTTTGGAGGTCACATATTCTTTCAGTTCCTGCCTGTCTTGGAAGCTCTTTATCTCTCCTTCCATTTTGAATGAGAGCCTTGCTGGATAAAGTATTCTTGGTTGCATGTTCTTCTCATGGAGGACCCTGAATATATCCTGCCAGCCCTTTCTGGACTGCCAGTTCTCTGTGGTGTGGTCTGTTACCTTAATGCTCCTCCCCATAAAGGTCAGGGATTTCTTGTCTCTTGCTGCTTTAAGGATCTTCTCTTTATCTTTGGAATTTGCAAGCTTTACTATTAAATGTCGAGGTGTTGATGGTTTTTATTGATTTGGGGGGGTATCTCTGTTTCCTGGATCTGAATGCCTGTTTCCCTTCCCAGATTAGGAATGTTTTCAGCTAGGATTTGTTCAAATACATATTCTGGCTCTCTGTCTCTTTCGGCGCCCTCGGGAAACCCAATTACACGTAGGTTTTTCTTCCTCAGGCTGTCGTTTATTTCCCTTAATCTGTCTTCCTGGTCTTTTAATTGTCTGTCTCTTTTTTCCTCAGTTTCCCTCTTTGCCATCAACTTGTCTTCTATGTCACTCACTCATTCTTCCACCTCCTTTACCCTCGTCGTTAGGACTTCTAGTTTGGATTGCATCTCATTCAATTGATTTTTAATTTTTGCCTGATTGGATCTAAATTCTGCAGTCAGGAAGTCTCTTGAGTCCTTTATGCTTTTTTCTAGAGCCACTAGTAGCTGTATAAGTGCTTCTGAATTGGCTTTCTGACATTGAATTGTAATCCGTATTTTGTAACTCTTAGGAGAGAGGACTGTTTCTTTCTTTTGAGGTGAGGTTTTCCTTCTAGTCATTTTGCTCAGTGCAGAGTGGCCAAAAGCAAGTTGTATTGGGAAAAGGAGAAAAAGAGAGAGAAAGAAGGAAGGAAAAGAGAAAAAGAGAAAAGGAAGAAAAAAAAGAAAAAGGAGAAGAAAAAGAGAAAGAAAAAGAAAGAAAGGAATAAAGTGTGGGGGATGCAAACAAATCAAAAAGAAAGAAAAGAAAAAAAGAAAGAAAAGAAAAGAAAAGAAAGGAAAAGAAAAGAAAAGAAAAGAAAAAAGAAAAGAAAAGAAAAAACCATGGGGAGTATCTTCTGATTCCGTATACTTAAGTCCCTTGACTTCTCCTGGAACTTGTCCGTCTATCTGGTCTTCTGGGGGAGGGACCTGTTGTGCTGATTTTCAGGTGTTAGTTCTTGGGGGAGCTGCTCTGCCCTCTGCCTGGTGCAGGGCTCGTTTAACCCGTGAGGCCCCAGGAGGAACCATCCCAGTGATGCCGGCAGCTCTGGAGCCCTGGATTCAGCTCCCACGGTAACTATGGAGCTCTCCCTCGGCAGGGCCTGGAGGTGCCAAGGTGGGGACGCTGATCTGCTCAGCTCTGGGCAGAAGCGTCCTAGCTGTCGTGGGCCTCCTGGGGCTCTACCTGTCCCAGGGGGAGGCCGGATCCTGGGCTGTGTCCTGGCGTCCTGTGCTCCAGTGCCTGCGCTGTTGGATTCCCCCTCCCTGGCACACAGCTGCCTCCATGGCGCCACTGCCCGAGCCCCTCTGAGCTGGTCCCAGAGCCCCGCAGCCCTCTCCGCAGGGATCCTCTTCCTCTGCTGGAGCCCACTTCGAGCTGCTCCTGGCCTCGCAGCCCCCTCCATGCGGAGCCACCACCCAAGCCCCTCCAAGCTGCTCCAGGTCCAGCCGTGGGCCCTGCAGTCTTTTAGGGAGCTCTGCCGTGGGATATGGTGCAGTTTCCTGGGTGCGCAAGTGTCTGTTAGTGTTCCAGGGAGCCCGAGGGCATCCCCGCCATCCTGGCGTCCTGCTCCAACTCCCTGCAGGTGCCTTTCCACCCGGGAAGATTGGTGAAGCTCCTGCTTCTCCGGGACAGAGCTTTCTTATCCTGGGGGCACTCACCCAGGCCTTAGCCCAGCACCTCGTGGGGCCCCTCCCCCTTGGATGCCTTTTGTTTCTTTATTTCTTTTCCCCCCTCTTCCTACCTTGATAGAAGTGTGAACTCTTCTCACTGTAGCATTCCAGCTGGTCTCTCTTTAAATCTCAGGTCGAATTCATAGATTTTCAGGATGTTGAAAATTATCTAGGTAATTTGGTGGGGACAGGTGATTTGGGGACCCTACTCTTCCGCCATCTTGCCCCTCCCTCCACTTTCCTATTTCAACCAATGTCACAGAGACACAGGATAAAGCAGTGTGGTTCTCGGGCTCTGGCTGGCTCCATTGGTTAAGCATCTGACTCCTGACTTCACCCTTGGTCTTGATCTCGGGGTCATGAATTCGAGCCCTGTGCCGAACTGTGGACGAGGCATGGAGCCTACTTAAACAAACCAAACCCACAGGGGTGTGGTTCTGGCATAAGCTGAAGGAGCAGAATAGAGAGCCTGGAAGAAAATGCACTCCAATACCATCAACTTATTTTTTAAACTTAATTTAATTTAAACCCAATTAATGGGATCCCTGGGTGGCGCAGCGGTTTAGCGCCTGCCTTTGGCCCAGGGCGCGATCCTGGAGACCCGGGATCGAATCCCACGTCAGGCTCCCGGTGCATGGAGCCTGCTTCTCCCTCTGCCTGTGTCTCTGCCTCTCTCTCTCTCTGTGTGACTATCATAAATAAATAAAAAAAATTAAACCCAATTAATTAACAGTATAGTGTATTACACTTTCAGAGGTAGAATTCAGGGATTCACCAGTTGGAGATAACACCGGGGCTCATGACATCACGTGCCCTCCTTCATGCCCGTCTACCAGCTACCCTGTCCCTCCACTCCCCTCCCCTCCAGCGACCCTCAGTTTGTTTCCTGTGATTGAGTCTCTTTTTCCTCCATCTCCGTTTTCATCTTATTTGTTTTTCCTTCCCTTCACAGATGCTCATCTGTTTTGCTTCTTTAATTTCACCTATGAATGCAATGATACGGTAATTTTCTTTCCTGACTGACTTATTTCACTTAACATGATCCCTCTAGTTCTATCCACGTCATTGCAAATGGCAATATTTTCTTCTCTTTGATAGCTGAGTACCATTCCTATCATCTAACTATCATCTAGGACCATCATCTATCTTCCATCCTCTTTATCCATCATCTGCCTGAGGGCACTGAGGCTCCTCCCACAGTGTAGCTACTGTGGACCCGGCTGCTCTGGACATTGGGGTGCAGGTGTCCCCGAGTCTCATGCATCTGTATCTTTGAGGTGAGCTAAGGCCGTGCACCTGCTGGTCGTAGAGCGGCTCTATTTGTAATTTCCTGAGGAGCCTCCACACTGTTTCCAGGGTGGCTGCACCAACCTGTGGTCCCGCCCACAGAGGAAGAGGGTTGAGTGAGTTTTGCAGGACGTTGTTAAAGTGTGGTCCACATTTCATTTTGCATCCTGTGGGCTCCAATAATTGTCCTTAAGTATTTCTGGGGAATCCAGGTATTGGGCTCCTTTTCAGTGAGACGTTTCCTTAGCTCATCGGCCTCAGCTGTAGCCTGGAAGGAGGCAGGTGTGGACCTGTGCACGGGGACGCTGCCTCCTACATGGCCTCCTGCAGTGCCTGAGCGTCCCGCAGGAGGTGCCCGAGCCCAGGCCCTGCCCAAGGGCCGGGAAGGCTCAGTAGGCCTCGTCCACCTGCACTAACAGGAGCCCACCTGTGCTGGGGAGGCCTGAGGAGGACATGGGGACGCATCCACGCTGATGAGCCCCGGTCTCCTCAGGAACCGCGGTGAGGCTTCAGGAAGATGTGGGCCCGCATCCACCCTGACAGGACCACCTGGGCCGCTTCAGGACCTGCAGGGAGGCTTCAGGAAGCTGTGGTGTCACGTCCACTCTGGCAGGAGCTCCCGGGCCGCTCAGGACATAAGTTGAGGCTTCTGGAAGGTGGGGGCCACATCCACGGTGTCAGGAGCCCTGGCCTCCTCAGAACCCGCAGTGACGTTATGGGAGGACATGGGGCCATGCCCACACAACATGTCGCTGACGTCCTCAGGACCCCTGGTGTAGACTTTGGGAAATATGGGATGCTTCCATGCAGACAGAAGACCCTAGCCTTATCAGGGCCTTTGGTGAGGCCTAAGAAAGTTGTGGGTGCCGAATCCACACTGACAGGAGTCTCTGGCCTCCTCAGGACCTGCCCTTTGACTTCGGGATATATGGGGCTGTGTCTATGCTGACTGGAGCCCACAGCCCCTTCAGGACTCGCGGTGAGTTTTCTGGAGGCCATGGGGCATGTCCAGGCTGACTGAAGCCCTTGGCCTCCTGAGGACCTGCTGTGAGGCTTCCAGAGGATGTGAGGCATAGTCCTCAGTGACAGGAGACCCGGCGTCCTCAGGACCCGCTGACTATGACTCAGGAACACGTGGGGCCACGTCCACACTGACAGGATCCTGGCTTCTTCAGGACCCCCTGGAGGACTCTGGAGGCACCATTGGGGGCCATGTCCACCTCAGAAGGTACTACTCAGAACCACAGGGTAAGTGAATGGGTAGAATGAATGGTAGGGTTAGGGGAGGGGAGGCAGTTTGTGGTTAGGGTTAGGTTACATGTTAGGGGTTAGTTATTATGCTTATGGTTATGGATTAGAGGTTAGGATGAGGGATAAGGGTAAGGGTCAGTGGTTAGGAGTTGGATGGGGGTTAGGGATTAGGGAAAGGGGTTAGGGTTAGTGTTAGGGACAGGATTTAGAGTTAGGTTTAGGGTTTAGGCTTAGGGATTAGGGCAGGATGTTAGGAGTTGGGGTTAGGGTTATGGTTAGTGTTAGGGTTGTGATTAGGTTTGCAGTTAGGGTTAGGTATTAGGATGTGATTTAGGGTTAATTGTTAGGGTTAGGGATTAGGGTTTAAGTTAGGGCTAGCTTTAGAGTTAGGGTGAGCGGTAGGGTAGGGATGGGGGTTAGAATTAGGGTTAGTGTTTGGTTAGGGGTAATGGTCAGGTCAGGGTCAGGGTAGGGTCAGTGTACGGTTTTGGAAAAGGGTAAGAGATAGGGTTAGGCAGTGGGTTAGGGGTTAGATTTAGGGTATGGGTTAGGGTACAGTTTGGGGTATGAGATAGGGTTAGTATTAGTGGGTTAGGGTTAGGGTACAGGAAAAGTTTCGGAATAGGTTTTGAGTATATTAAGTTAAGGTTAGGGTTAGAGGTTAGGGTTAGGGTTAGATTTAAGGTAGGGGTCAGGGTTAAGGAAACCTAAGAATAGGTTTAGGAGTTAGGGTGAGGCTTGGCAGGTAGGTTCAGTGAATGTCTTTCGGTCTTGGGGTTTGTGTTTGGTTGTCGATTAGTGATGGGTCTTGTTTTAGGTTTCGGTTAACATTAGGCTTAAGTGTAGGGTTAGGGATATGTCTGTGTATGGTTAGAGTTTGGGTCTTGGCCTGTGCGTGCACTGGGACTCCTAGTATCTTGGGCAGTTTAGTTTTATGCACACTATTTAGGTTTTGTGTTCAAAGATAGCTTGACTCCAACAAGTCAGTGGCCTCCCCAGAGAATCAAAATCCAGGCTTCTGCTGAGGTCAGAAAAGACATGGCAGGCTTCTCCCGAGCTGAACTAAGGAGGGGATTTGTGGCACTAAATACTCTTTATTTGGATTTTCAGTTGCCTTTCTGATTTTATCTCTTGTGCGCACATGTTTCATCAATACTAACAATTATTATTTTTTTAATATTTTTTTATTTATGATAATCACACAGAGAGAGAGAGAGAGAGAGAGGCAGAGACACAGGCAGAGGGAGAAGCAGGCTCCATGCACCGGGAGCCCGACGTGGGATTCGATCCCGGGTCTCCAGGATTGTGCCCTGGGCCAAAGGCTGGCGCCAAACCACTGCACCACCCAGGTATCCCTAACAATTATTATTTTAAACTTTTATTGAATTCCTGTTTGTAAACACAGTATATAGTTTCAGGTTTACCACATACTGATTCAACCCTTGGATGCAATGCCTGGTACTGGTCCCAGGTGCCCTCCACTATCCCCATCGCCTGATTTCCCACCCCCCCCCACCTTCCTCTGGTATCTATTAGTTTATTATCTGTGGTTAAGAGTGAGTTTCTTGGTTTGCTTCTCTCATCCCACCCCATCGATCCCCTTGCCAGTTTGTTTGGTTTCTTAAAATTCATATGTGAATGCAATTGTATGGTATTTGGTATCTGTCTTTCTCTGACTGACTGAGTTCATTGAGCATAAGTCCTTTACAATTCTCCCACGTCATTGTAAATGGCTTCATTTCATCCCTTGTGATGACCGAGTGATGTCGCAGTGTGTATATTTACCACATCATCTCTGCCCATTCATCTGTCGATGCACATCTGGGCTGTATCCACAGTTTGGCTCTTGTTGATAATGCTGCTACAAACACTAGGCTCTGTGTCCCTCTTCGAATCTAAGAGACTACTTTTATATCCTCGGATAAATACCTAGCTGTGCAATTTTGGATTCATAGGGTACTTCTACTTTTAACTTCTTGAGGACCCTCCACACTGTTTTGCACAGTAGCTGCACCTGATCTCATGCTCACGAGGAGTACAGGGGGCTCCGCCTTCTCCATAGCCTCACCAACACCTGTTGTTTCTTGTGTTCTTAATTTTAGCCATTCTGTCGGCTGCCAGGTGACATCTCATTGTGGTTTTGGTTTGCATTTCCCTGATGATGGGTGACGCTGGGTGTCTGTCCGTGTGTCTGGTGGCCATCTGGATGTCTTGACAGAGACAAAGTCCATTCATGTCTCTGCCCATCTGCAGTTGGATAATTTGTGTTTAGGATGCTGACATTTATATTTGCTTTATGTATTTTGGATACTAACTCTTTATTGGATGTGTTGTTTACAAATATCTCCTCTCATTTTATATGTTGCATTTTAGCATTGCTTGTTTCCTTCACTTTGCAGAAGCTTTTCAATTTGATGAACTCCCAATAGGATTTTTGCTTTTGTTTCGCTTGCCTCAGACGCATATCTGGAAAGCAGATCCAGTGGCCAATGTCAAAGACGTTGCTGCCTATCTTTTCTTCTTTGTATGGTTTCAGGTCTCACATTTAGGTCTTTCATCCATTTTGAATTTATTTTTTATATATATGGTGTAAGAAAGTGGTCCAGTTTCATTCTTCTGCATGTGGCTGCCTGGTTTTCCCAACACCATTTGTACATATCCTGGTGTCAGGGTTAGGGTTTGTTGAAGAGACTGTCTTTGTGCCATTGGATATTCCCTGCTGCCTTGTTGTCGATTAATGGACCATAGAGTTACAGGTTTGTATCTTATTTCGGCTTTCCATTCTACTCTATTGATATAAGCATCTCCTGTTGGGAGATTCTTGATTGCTGATTCAATTTCTCTGCCTGTTATCTGTGTGTTCAAGTTTCTTATTTCTTCCTTTTTCATTTTTGCTTTGTTATATATTTCTAGGAATTGATCTATTTCTTCCAGGTTCGGGATTGCTGGCATATGATTTTTCATAATGTTCTCTTATAAACGTTTGCATTTCTAGTATTGGTGGTTATTTCTCTTTTCTCATTTGTGATTTTATTTGAGTCCTTTCTCTTCTTTATATCTTTTTCTTTTTAAAAGATTTTATTTATGTATTCATGCAAGACACATAGAAGCAGAGGTATAGGCAGAGTGAAAATGGGGCTCTTTGTGGGGAGCCTGATGTGGGACTTGATGCCCTAGGAGTCCGGGATCGTTACCTGAGCCAAAGCAGATGCTCAACCACTGAGGCACACAGGTGCCTTGCTGATTCAATTCCTTTGCTAGTTATGGGTCTGTTCACATTTTCTATTTCTTCCTATTTCAGTTTTGCTCATTTGCACATTTCTAGGAACTTGTCCATTTCTTCCAGGTCTCCCAGGTGTTAGCGTATAACCTTTCATAGAATTCCCTTATAATTGTCTTATTTTTCTGGTGTTGATTGTGATCTCTCTTCTTTCATTTGTGACTTTATTTATTTAGGTCTTTTCTCTTTTCTCGTTGATAAGGCTGGCTAGGGCTTTGTCTATTTTATTAATTATTTTGAAGAACCAGCTCTTAGTTTCATTATTCCATTCTACTGTTTTGTTGTTTCTGTGTTGTTTATTTCTGCTCTCATCTTTATTTTTTCCCTTCTTCTGTAGGCTTCAGGCTACGTTTGCTATTCCTTTTCCAGCTCCTTTAGGTGTAGGGTTAGGTTGTGTATTGGAGACTTCTTGTTTCTTGAGGTAGGCCTGTATTGCTATGTACTTCCCTCTTAGGACTCTGCCTTTGCTACATGCCAGATGTTTTGAGAAACATATTTTCATTTTCATTTGTTTTAAATTTCCTATTTAATTTCTTGGTTACTCCATTCATTCTCTACTAGGATGTTCATAATCTCCACATATTTTTGGTCTGTCCAATTTTTTTTTCTTACTGTCGACTTCAAGTTTCATAGCGTCATGGTCCAAAAATGTACAGGGTGTTATATCAACATTCTTGTAATTGTAGTACCTGTTGAGGGCTGATTTGTTGGCCATGATATGATCTGTTCTGTAGAATGTCCCATGTGCAGTTGAAAGGAATGTGTAGGGATCCCTGGGTGGTGCAGCGGTTTAGCACCTGCCTTTGGCTCAGGGCGTGATCCTGGAGACCTGGGATCGAATCCCATGTCAGCCTCCCAGTGAATGGAGCCAGCTTCTCCCTCTGCCAATGTGTCTGCCCCCCCCTCTGTGACTATCGTAAATAATAAAAAAAGGAAGGAATGTGTTCTGCTTTAGGATGAAATGTTTAGACTATATCTGTTGAGTCCCTGTGGTCCAGTGTGTCAAGGCTATTGTTCCCCTGTTGATTTTCTGTATAGACGATCGGTCCATTGCCATAAGTGAGTGTTAAAATCCCCTGTCATTGTATTATTATCAGTGAGTTCCTGTACGTTTGTTGTTAATTGGTTTCTATATTTAGGTACTCCCATGTTGGCAGCATAAATATTTAGTTCTTTGATCTTGATAGAGAGTCTTTTTAATTATGAAATAATGCCCTTCTTCATCTCTTCTTACAGTATTTGTTCTTTCTTTTTTGAAATTTAAATATTTTATTTATTTATTCATGGGAGATACACAGAGAAGCAGAGGCAGAAAATTAGGCAGAGGGAAAGGCAGGCTCCACAAATGGAGGCCGATGTGGGACTTGATCCTGGGATCCCAGGATCACCCCCTGAGCCGAAGGTAGATGCTCAAGCACTGAGCCACCAGGTGTCCTTTAGGGTTTGGTTTCAAATCTCGTTTGTCTGATATAAATATGGGTCCTCCAGCTTTCTTTTGATATCCATTAGCGTGATAGATGATTTTCCATCCCCTGACTTTTAATCTTCTGGTGTCTATAAGTCTAAGGTGAGCATCTTCTAGGCAGCATACAGATGGATCTTGTTTTTAATAACGATTTTATTTATGAGAGAGTGAGGGAGAGAGAGAGAGAGAGAGAGAGAGAGAGAGAGGCAGAAAATTAGGCAGTGAGAGAAGTAGGCTCCCCACCAGGAGTAGAATATGGGACTGGATCCCAGACTCCAGGATCACAGCCTGAGTCAAAGGCAGAGGCTCAACCCCTGAGCCACCCAGGCATACCAGATCCTGTTTTTTAAGCCACTCTGATACCCTATACCTTTGATTGGAGCATTTAGTCTATCAGCATTCAGAGTGATTATTCAAGGATATGAACTTTGTGCCTTTGTGTTTCTGGAAGAGATGGTGTTTCCAGTGACTTTCTCCAGTCCTTTCTAGTCTATGTTGCTTTTGGTCTCTTTTTTTCCCCCACTAGAAGAGTCCCTCTTAAAATTCCTTATTGGACTGATTAAGTTATATGTTATAAGTTATATGTTGCCTGTCTAGGAAAATCTTTATCTCTCCTTCTCTCCTGAATGACACCCTTGCTGAAAGAAGAATTCATATAAATTGGACTCCAATAAAAAGAAATTTAAAAACCTAAAATAAATTATTTCTAATATGATTGAGGAAAATGGGATGTAGGAGGAAAACCAGAAGCACAAAGAGAGGAGGAGAGATTTCACCCTCTATAGCCTTCACAGGGAACTGGTGTCCTTTCCTAGCAGGGGCCCCCCGTCTGTAGGATGCTTCCTTCCCCTCTGTGCCCTTGTTGGAACCCAGTAGGCACATCTCCGTGCCTTCAGCACGTCTGCAGTCGTGGTTTATAGCGTCTTCCATGTATCCTATTGGGGATCATAGCGTCGTGTATGTAACCATCCAGCTGCTGTTTGACAACATTGGGGGGATTCCGACTTTTGTTGGTTTTGGGGTGTGTGTGTGTCTATCACATGCAGCTATCACGTGCAGCTATCGTATCCTCTGGCTGGGTAACCCAAAACCCCAAAATGGTTGGCACAACATCATTTCTGGTGCTGGCGCTGGGTGGCTAGCTGGGCTCTCCTGTCCACCCCGGTGCTCGCTCATGCAGTGTCTTTCCGCTGGAGAGTCAGCTGAGCTGGAAGTTCCGGCTCGGCCACATACCCATGTCTGGCAGTTGGTCCTGCCGAGTGCCGGCTGCTTCTCTTCTCCCCAATGCCTCTCCAGCAGGGAGCCAGACATTCGGGCCACCCTTGGGGGGAGCTCCTGAGGAACCGGCTGCCCATGGCGTGGAGCCATGGGGCTGTCTGTATGTGGGAGTCAGGTGGGGATGGGGCTGGGGTGCCTTGGTCCCCTGTGCTGACTGGCCTTCAGGCCGAGCCCCATGCTCACCCACCCCCTACTCACTCGGGCAAGGAGGGTGCGCTCCACACGTTGGTGTGAGAGATCCAGCACCAAAAGGTGTTCACGCTGAGTCCACCAGGTGAGGGTGATCCAGGTGCATGAGCTACAAGTGTGGGACCCAGGAAATTTAACAAAAATCCCCTACCCCTGGGCAAGCAGAGCTGAGTGATTCCATTTTGTACTACACCCGCCACCTCCCCTATGACCCCCAAATGACCTGCTTATGGCTTAAGGCGCTGCCCCACCCTAGTCATTCCACTGGGCACACCCTAATTGGAAATCTGCTCATAACAATGTAACCCTGCTTTGTGCCTGCCAAAACCCTGCAGCGATTCTGACCAAAGTAATAGACCAGCTCAAGTGGATACTATAGGGTAAGGTGTAATTCAATCGGCCACCTACATGTGGACCGACATGACTGTGCAAATTTCTGCGTATCCCATGGTCCACTGGCCCCTATAAAGTTGCCTCGCCTCTTAGTCTCAGGGTCCAAGTCCCTGCTGCAATGTGTCTGGTGCACTTGGACCAACTTTTGGTTGGTCCCGGTGGGGGCTCCAGCTTGTAAAGAAACCCTCGGGAGTTTGCATCGGTGTCGGCTCCTTGGTGGTTTTTCGGATTCGCAATCTTGGGCACAACACAAGAGCCTGCTGTCCTGATATCACTTCCATGGCCACGCTGACCGCCCCACAGGCCCTCTGTGCCCCAGGCACCCAGGCACGGGGATGTGGGGAGGGAGAAAGTGCCCCGGAACCCGGCCAGCCCTGGCCCCCTGGACAGAGGGAGCAGTGACCTCTCAGGTCACTTTGCACAGACCCTGGTGACCTGAGGCTCCCTGGCTGTCACACTCTCCCACCCATTCTGGCCCACGGGGCACAGGCTGAGTCCCAGTAAAGTCTTTGAGGCCTGACCCTGGCGACCGGCCACTCCTGGATGGCACGTGGGGATGACAGCTGTGTGTGCCTAGTGGCATCCCTGCATGGGGTGGTTGGGGCCTCGGTGGTGCCCCCTCCTCCTCACTGTGGGTCTCTCCACGCCCCATGCACAGAGTTCTGGGAGACACAGAAATGGGCTGGTTGTGCATTTTTGCACCACAACAGTTTATTGACTTTCTACAGCAAACAGGGTCAGAGCAGAGGTTGTGCGCCTTCCCCTGGGGAAGGAGACCCTTCTGTCTTTAGGGGAGAGCAAGAATCACACGGGGTGGGGGGGGAGAGTGCTGGAGTCCCCCACCTGGGAGCATGTGTGGACTCTGGTTGGAGGTGTGTGTCCTGAGGTTTCAACCTGAGTGACGGTTCTGAGGACAGCAGAGCTGACCTGAACCTGCAGCTCATGGGCTCCTGCGCTGGGTCCCTGCAGGGCAGGTGGACCCTGACCTCAGGACCCCTGGGGCCTCAGCACCTGTAGGAGCCTGCCTCCTGGTGTGGGTGTGGGTGGGGTCCACCGGCCTTGCTGCCCTAGGTCAGCGACCTGGATCTGTGGGTGCACGCCCAGTGCCCAGGAGGCCACATCCAACTGTGAGAAGGCTCGCTCAGACCGGTGCCAGAATCCAGGGCTGGCCAGGGCTATGGGGGGCTGGATCCCATTAGTCTTTGTGTTGGGCCTGGTGGGGGCTCAAATCAACCCAACCACCCAGATCCTGGTGCCCAGTCAGCCCTGGTCCCTCTAGGTTAGGGGCTGGTGTCCTGTGCTGGATGTGCCGTGCTCCAGGAGGGACAGTGGGCGGAGGCAGGGCACAGTGGGTCCTCTGCACCACTCACCTGCACACACCCTGTTGGGGGCTCCCTGTCTTCCCTCCTCCCTGCCACCCCTGGGTACTCTATGGGACAACCGGGCTTCTGATGGGAGCAGGGTATTCAGAGAACCCTGGGGAGGCTGACCATGTCCCACAGGGGGCAGCTGCACCAGGTCCTTGATCAGGGCCGATGGTGTGGGGGCATGGGTATGATGGTGGTAGAGTGTGGGGGATGGTGTAGGGGGGATGGTGTTGGGGTATAGTGTGGGTGGGGATTGTGTGAGGCTGTGTTTGTGTGAGGGGGATGGTGTAGGGTTTATGCCATGGGGGATGATGATGTTAGGGGATGGTGTGGGTCTGGGAAATGGGATCCTGGCAGACACACGGCAAACCCTTTCTCTAAGATGCACAGGGGATATCTACAGAAAAAGGCGACCCAGTCTGGGGTTTGCTGTGACACTTGCCCCTGGGGCCCCGTGTTGTCAGTGCAGGGCCCTGGCTGGACATGGGGCAATATCTCAGGTCATCATACTATGTATGTTTCCAAATTGCAAATTGTCTCAAATTAAATGCATAGAATTTAGAAATACACAAAGCACCAAGAGGGGGTGTCACCCTGACCGGTCCGACCCTCATCGGATCCATTTGTGTCCTCCTCCATTCACAGCCATGCACCCTGCCCCCTTGTCCCCTTACTGAACCCCATGGACCGCACCCCCAACGCCTGCTTTTCAGGGGGCCGTCCCTCACCCCTTTGGTTTTCAGCTCACCTGGCATCCCTTGGAGGCCCCATCCTAGTGGCCTCCTCATCCCTGAGACTCCGGGGGAGGGGGCACGAGAGTCATCCACAGCACCTTACCATGCAGCCGTGTGTTGTTGGCTGCTGTTCTTCCCCCGGCCTCAGAAGCCCCGTGTTCCCTACCCAGAAGCCCCTGGTCCTCCCCCGGAGCCTGATCCCCCCTGGCCCCTCAGCCTCACCCTACCCGGTAGTAGTACCAAAACATGATGTGACTGCTGAACATCCTGTTGACGTCCAAGTCTACCTGCGTGATGTCCTAGACCAGGGCCTCCTCTTTCATTTACTATGGGAAAACCGGGGAGGAGGAGCAGGCATCAAGGACACAGACTCCGACCTGTCACGAGCTGCTGTGCTGAGCAGGGAGCCCTGGGGCAACCATGGGAGTGTGTCCTGCAGAACCTCCTTCCTTCCTCTGGGAGGCTGGGGATGGCGGGAGTGCCCACCGTGCCTGTGGGACCTGTGTGAGGGCCTGTGCACAGCTGTTGTGGGCTGGGAGGTGAGTGAGGGTCAACCTGG
Source organism: Canis lupus familiaris (assembly GCF_011100685.1). Lineage (NCBI taxonomy): Eukaryota > Metazoa > Chordata > Mammalia > Carnivora > Canidae > Canis > Canis lupus. The sequence continues at coordinate 17,112 of NW_023330152.1, forward strand.
GTGGGATGGCATAGGAGTTCAGCCCAGGTGGGAGGGGATATGGGAGTGTTGTGCCCAAGATTGCGCATCCGAGAAACCACTACAGAGCTGACACTGATGCAAACACACAAGGGTTGATTTCCATATATTTTTTATATTTATTTTTTATTGGTGTTCAATTTACTAACATACAGAATAACCCCCAGTACTCGTCACCCATTCACTCCCACCCCCCGCCCTTCTCCCCTTCTACCACCCCTAATTCGTTTCCCAGAGTTAGCAGTCTTTACGTTCTGTCTCCCTTTCTGATATTTCCCACACATTTCTTCTCCCTTCCCTTATATTCCCTTTCACTATTATTTATATTCCCCAAATGAATGAGAACATGTAATGTTTGTCCTTCTCCGACTGACTTACTTCACTCAGCATAATACCCTCCAGTTCCATCCACGTTGAAGCAAATGGTGGGTATTTGTCATTTCTAATAGCTGAGTAATATTCCATTGTATACATAAACCACATCTTCTTTATCCATTCATCTTTCGTTGGACACCGAGGCTCCTTCCACAGTTTGGCTATCGTGGCCATTGCTGCTATAAACATCGGGGTGCAGGTGTCCCGGCGTTTCATTGCATTTGTATCTTTGGGGTCAATCCCCAAGAGTGCAATTGCTGGGTCATAGGGCAGGTCTATTTTTAACTCTTTGAGGAACCTCCACACAGTTTTCCAGAGTGGCTGCACCAGTTCACATTCCCACCAACAGTGTAAGAGGGTTCCCTTTTCTCCACATCCTCTCCAACATTTGTTGTTTTCTGCCTTGTTAATTTGCCCCATTCTCGCTGGTGTGAGGTGGTATCTCATTGTGGTTTTGATTTGTATTTCCCAGATGGCAAGTGATGCAGAACATTTTCTCATATGCATGTTGGCCATGTCTATGTCTTCCTTTGTGAGATTTCTGTTCATGTCTTTTGCCCATTTCATGATTGGATTGTTTGTTTCTATGGTGTTGAGTTAATAAGTTCTTTATAGATCTTGGAAACTAGCCCTTTATCTGATATGTCATTTGCAAATATCTTCTCCCATTCTGTAGGTTGTCTTTTAGTTTTGTTGACTGTATTCTTTGCTGTGCAAAAGCTTCTTATCTTGATGAAGTCACAATAGTTCATTTTTGCTTCTGTTTCTTTTGCCTTCGTGGATGTATCTTGCAAGAAGTTACTATGGCCGATTCAAAAAGGGTGTTGCCTTTGTTCTTCTCTAGGATTTTGATGGAATCTTGTCTCACATTTAGATCTTTCATCCATTTTGAGTTTATCTTTGTGTGTGGTGAAAGAGAGTGGTCTAGTTTCATTCTTCTGCATGTGGATGTCCAATTTTCCCAGCACCATTTATTGAAGAGACTGTCTTTCTTCCAATGGATAGTGTTTCCGCCTTTATCGAATATTAGTTGACCATAAAGTTCAGGGTCCGCTTCTGGATTCTCTATTCTGTTCCACTGATCTATGTGTCTGTTTTTGTGCCAGTACCACACTGTCTTGATGACCACAGCTTTGTAGTACAACCTGAAATCTGGCATTGTGATGCCCCCAGATATGGTTTTCTTTTTTAAAATTCCCCTGGCTATTCGGGGTCTTTTCTGATTCCACACAAATCTTAAAATAATTTGTTCTAACTCTCTGAAGAAAGTCCATCGTATTTTGATAGGGATTGCATTAAACGTGTATATTGCCCTGGGTAACATTGACATTTTCACAATATTAATTCTGCCAATCCATGAGCATGGAATATTTTTCCATCTCTTTGTGTCTTCCTCAATTTCTTTCAGAAGTGTTCTATAGTTTTTAGGGTATAGATCCTTTACCTCTTTGGTTAGGTTTATTCCTAGGTATCTTATGCTTTTGGGTACAATTGTAAATGGGATTGACTCCTTAATTTCTCTTTCTTCAGTCTCATTGTTAGTGTATAGAAATGCCACTGATTTCTGGGCATTGATTTTGTATCCTGCCACACTACTGAATTGCTGTATGAGTTTTAGCAATCTTGGGGTGGAGACTTTTGGGTTTTCTATGTAGAGTATCATGTCATCAGCGAAGAGGGAGAGTTTGACTTCTTCTTTGCCAATTTGAATGCCTTTAATGTCTTTTTGTTGTCTGATTGCTGAGGCTAGGACTTCCAGTACTATGTTGAACAGCAGTGGTGAGAGTGGACATCCCTGTCTTGTTCCTGATCTTAGGGGAAAGGCTCCCAGTGCTTCCCCATTGAGAATATTTGCTGTGGGCTTTTCATAGATGGCTTTTAAGATGTAGAGGAATGTTCCCTCTATCCCTACAATCTGAAGAGTTTGGTCAGAAATGGATGCTGTATTTTGTCAAATGCTTTCTCTGCATCTAATGAGAGGATCATATGGTTCTTGGTTTTTCTTTTGCTGATATGATGAATCATATTGATTGTTTTACGGGTGTTGAACCAGCCTTGTGTCCCAGGGATAAATCCTACTTGGTCATGGTGAATAATTTTCTTAATGTATTGTTGGATCCTATTGGCCAGTATCTTGTTGAGAATTTTTGCATCCATGTTCATCAGGGATATTGGTCTGTAATTCTCCTTTTTGGTGGGGTCTTTGTCTGGTTTTGGAGTTAAGGTGATGCCGGCCTCATAGAACGAATTTGGAAGTACTCCATCTCTTTCTATCTTTCCAAACAGCTTTAGGAGAATAGGTGTGGTTTCTTCTTTAAACGTTTGATAGAATTCCCCTGGGAAGCCATCTGGCCCTGGACTCTTGTGTCTTGGGTGGTTTTGGATGACTGCTTCAATTTCCTCCCTGGTTATTGGCCTGTTCAGGTTTTCTGTTTCTTCCTCTTCCAGTTTTGGTAGTTTCTGGCTTTCCAAGAATGCATCCATTTCTCCTAGATTGCCTAATTTATTGGCGTATAGCTGTTCATAATATGTTTTTAAAATCTTTTGTATTTCCTTGGTGTTGGTAGTGATCTCTCCTTTCTCATTCATGATTTTATTAATTTGAGTCTTCTCTCTCTTCTTTTTAATAAGGCTGGCTAATGGTTTATCTATCTTATTAATTCTTTCAAAGAACCAACTCCTGGTTCTGTTGATCTGTTCCACAGTTCTTCTGGTCTCGATTTCGTTGAGTTCTGCTCGAATCTTTATTAACTCCCTTCTTCTCTTGGGTGTAGGATCTATTTGCTGTTTTTTCTCTAGCTCCTTTATGTGTAAGGTTAGCTTTTGTATTTGAGTTCTTTCCAGTTTTTGAATGGATGCTTGTATTGCGATGTATTTCCCCCTTAGGACTGCTTTTGCTGCATCCCAAAGATTTTGAATGGTTGTATCTTCATTCTCATTAGTTTCCATGAATCTTTTTAATTCTTCCTTAATTTCCTGGTTGACCCTTTCATCTTTTAGCAGGATGGTCCTTAACCTCCACGTGTTTGAGGTCCTTCCAAACTTCTTGTTGTGATTTAGTTCTAATTTCAAGGCATTATGGTCTGAGAATATGCAGGGGACGATCCCAATCTTTTGGTATCGGTTCAGACCCGATTTGTGACCCAATATGTGGTCTATTTTGGAGAAAGTTCCATGTGCGCTTGAGAAGAATGTGTATTCAGTTGAGTTTGGATGTAAAGTTCTGTAGATATCTGTGAAATCCATCTGGTCCAGTGTATCATTTAAAGCTCTCGTTTCTTTGGAGATGTTGTGCTTAGAAGACCTATCGAGTGTAGGAAGAGCTAGATTGAAGTCACCAAGTATAAGTGTATTATTATCTAAATATTTCTTCACTTTGGTTAATAATTGATTTATATATTTGGCAGCTCCCACATTCGGGGCATATATATTGAGGAGTGTTAAGTCCTCTTGTTGAATAGATACTTTAAGTATGATATAGTGTCCCTCTTCATCTCTCACTACAGTCTTTGGGGTAAATTTTAGTTTATCTGATATAAGGATGGCTACCCCTGCTTTCTTTTGAGGACCATTCGAATGGTAAATGGTTCTCCACCCTTTTATTTTCAGGCTGTAGGTGTCCTTCTGTCTAAAATGAGTCTCTTGTAGACAGCAAATAGATGGGTCCTGCTTTTTTTATCCAGTCTGAAACCCTTCGCCTTTTGATGGGGTCATTAAGCTCGTTCACATTCAGAGTTACTATTGAGAGATATGAGTTTAGTGTCATCATGATATCTATTCAGTCCTTGTTTTGTGGACTGTTCCACTGAACTTCTTCTTAAAGGGGAATTTTAAGAGTCCCCCTTAAAATTTCTTGCAGAGCTGCTTTGGAGGTCACATATTCTTTTAGTTGCTGCCTGTCTTGGAAGCTCTTTATTTCTCCTTCCATTTTGAATGAGAATCTTGCTGGATAAAGTATTCTTGGTTGCATGTTCTTCTCATGGAGGACCCTGAATATATCCTGCCAGCCCTTTCTGGCCTGCCAGGTCTCTGTGGAGAGGTCTGCTGTTACCCTAATACTCCTCCCCATAAAGGTCAGGGATTTCTTGTCTCTTGCTGCTTTAAGGATCTTCTCTTTATCTTTGGAATTTGCAAGCTTCACTATTAAATGTCGAGGTGTTGAACGGTTTTTATTGATTTTAGGGGGGGATCTCTCTATTTCCTGGATCTACATGCCTGTTTCCCTTCCCAGATTAGGAAAGTTTTCAGCTAGAATTTGTTCAAATACATATTCTGGCCCTCTGTCCCTTTCGGCGCCCTCGGGAACCCCAATTACAAGTAGGTTTTTCTTCCTCAGGCTGTCGTTTATTTCCCTTAATCTATCTTCATGGTCTTTTAATTGTTTGTCTCTTTTTTCCTCAGTTTCCGTCTTTGCCATCAACTTGTCTTCTAGGTCACTCACTCGTTCTTCCACCTCGTTAACCCTCGTCGTTAGGACTTCTAGTTTGGATTGCATCTCATTCAATTGATTTTTAATTTCTGCCTGATTAGCTCTAAATTCTGCAGTCATGAAGTCTCTTGAGTCCTTTATGCTTTTTTCTAGAGCCACCAGTAGCTGTATAATAGTGCTTCTGAATTGGCTTTCTGACATTGAATTGTAATCCAGATTTTGTAACTCTGTGGGAGAGAGGACTGTTTCTGATTCTTTCTTTTGAGCTGAGGTTTTCCTTCTAGTCATTTTGCTCAGTGCAGAGTGGCCAAAAGCAAGTTGTATTGGGAAAAGGAGAAAAAGAGAGGAGAGAAAGAAGGAAAGATAAGAGAGAAAAAAAAGGAAGAAAAAAACGAAAAAAAAAGTAGAAAAAGAGGAAGAAATAGAAAGAAAGGAGAAAAAAGGCGGGTGGGGGAAGGAAACAAATCAAAAAGCAAAACAAAAAAAAAAGAAGAAAAAAAAAAAGAACCATGGGGGAGTATCTTCTGATTCTGTGTACTTTAAGTCCCTTGGCTTCCCCTGGAAGTTGTCAGTCAGTCTAGCTGGTCTTCTGGGGGAGGGGCCTGCTGTGCTGATTTTCAGGTGTTAGCAGTTGGGGGAGCTGCTCTGCCCCTGCCTGGTGCAGGGCTCAGTGGGGGTTGTTTACCCCGTGAGGGCCCAGGAGCAACAGCCCTAGTGGCGGGGCCAGCTCTGGAAACCTGGATTCAGCCCCCACAGGAACTCCGGAGCTCTCGGTCTGCAGGGCCTGGAGGCTCCGGGGCGGGGCCGCTGATCTGCTCAGCTGGGGCAGGAACGTCCTTGCTGTCCTGGGCCCTCCCGTCCTCTGCCTGTCCCGGGGGGAGGCCGGATCATGGGCTGTGTCCCGGCCGCCCTGTGTTCCGAGGCCTGCGCTGTTGGATTCGCACTCCCGGGCTGTGCTACCCCTCCACGGAGCCGCCGCCCGAGACCCCCCGAGCTGCTCCTGGAACCGCGCAGCCCCCTCGCACGGAGCCTCTTCCTCTGCCCGAGCCCCTCCGAGCTGCTCCCGGGGCTGCGCAGCCCCCTTTGCGGAGCCGCCGCCCAAGCCCCTCTGAGCTGCTCCGGGTCCCGCCAGGTCCCGCCTGCGCGCTGCAGCCCTTAGGGAGCTGGGCGCACTCTCCCGGGTGTCAGTTGCTCTGTTAGTGTCCCCGGGAGCCTGAGGGCATCCCCGCCCTCCTGGGTCCTGCTCCAAATGCCTGCGAGCCCCTTTCGCTGGGAAGGTTGGTGCAGCTCCTGCTCCTCCAGGACAGGGGCTCTCCTGTCCTGGGGACACTCGCCCCGGCCTCAGCCCGGCTCCTCGCGGGGGCCCCCTCCCCCTTGGACCCTTTGTTTCTTTATTTCTTTTTTCCCGTCTTTCCTACCTTGATAGAATGCAAACTCTTCTCACTGTAGCATTCCAGGTGTTCTCTTTAATTCTCAGGCCGAATTCATAGATTTTCAGGATGATTGAAGGTTTTTCTAGGTAATTTGGTGGAGACGGGTGATTTGTGGACCCTACTCTTCCGCCATCTTGCCCCTCCCCAAAGGGTTGATTTCCAAACTTGAGCTTGCGTCCAAGTACACCCGACACAGCGGAGCAGGGACTTGGACCCCGAGGTGGTGTTTTGCTTTTAAGGGCTTGTCTCGGGGACCTCCAGAATGGCTGGGTAGTAATCCTCAAGTTCTGTTACATTTTGATATGGGGCCTTCAAGGCCATTGAGCTCTGTTCTCATTCTAATAGACGCCTCCAGCCCTTGGCGTGGGCTCAGTTCTTATTCTATTGTGGGGCTCTTCTAGGACATTAAGCTGTAAAACTTTTGTTTTCTGTAACTGAAGGCATGTAAATTTCAGCTCTTCTTCACAGGGGCCTGGGATGGCTTCACATGTTGGAACGCTGAACTTAAAGTGGAAAGGCTTTCATTTTCTCAGCTACTTGCGTCCCGTCCCATCTATATTGCTCCTTCCCCC
>NW_023330153.1:0-23896 GCF_011100685.1 Canis lupus familiaris
CGGGTCTGGGAGAAGACCAACTAAGGACCAATTCAACAGGTCCAAATGAGGCCCACGTGGGGACCTGAGTCACCAGCTATGTGTGAGGCCTAGTGGCAACCCCACTCCCCAGGTCCAGTGAGGCCAACCTGCAGGCCAGAGTCACCAGATGCAAGTGAGGTCCAGATGGGGACCAGAGTCAACAGATCCAGGTGAGGTCCATCTTCAAAGAAGTCACCAGGTCCAGGAGAGGTCCAGGTGGGGACCAGAGTCACCAGATCCAGGTGAAGTCCAGTGGGGACCAGAGTCACCAGATCCAGGTGAAGCACAGGTGGGGACCAAAGTCAATAGTCAAGATGAGGCCCAGGTGAGGACCAGAGTTACTAGGTACACGTGAGGCCCCGGTGGGGATCAGAAGCAACAGGTCCATGTGAGGCCGGCTTGGGGACCATGGTCAACAGGTCTACTTGAGGCCCAGGTGTGGAACACAGTAAGCAGGTCCAGGAAGTCCCCGGGTGACAGAGTCACCGCGTCCAGGTGAGACCCACGTGGACCAGGATCACCAGGTACACGGGAGGCCATTGAAAGAACCAGAGTCAAAACTTCGAGGTCAGGCGTAGGTGGCAACCAGGTCAGCAGGTCCAAGTCAGGCCAAAGTGGGTTCACAGTCACTAGGGCACGGTGAGACCCAGAGGGGGACCAGAGTCACCTGGTTCAGGTGAGGTTCAGTTGTGGAACACAGTCACCGGATCCCAATTTTGCCCCGTTGAGGACCATGGTCAACAGGGCCAGGTGAGGCCCAGATGGGGACCGGAGTCCCCAAATCCAGGTGAAGCCCTGGTTGGGGAACACAGTCACCATATCCGGGGTAGTCTCAGGTACAGATCAGAATCACCAGGTCCAGGTGAGGTGCAGGTGGAAACCACACTCACCAGGTCCTGGTGAGGCCCTGGTGGGGACCAGAGACACGAGGTACATGAGAAAGTAGAAACACTGCAGCCACCAGGTCCACATGATGTCCACGTGGGAACGAGAATCACCAGTTAGAGGTGAGGACCAGGTGCGATCCGACTCCCCATATCCACTGAGACCCAGGTGGAACAAGTGTCACCATGTCCAGGTGTGGCCCAGTTGAAGACCAGAGTTAATAGTTCCCGCTGGGTCACTGTTAGTTAACAGAGTACCATATCCTGATGCTAACCAGTGTGGGTACAAGAGACACCAGGTCCTGGTGAGGGCCAAGTGGGACCAGAGTCACCAGATCTGGTTGAGGCCTAGAGGGGTAGCCAGAATCACCTGGTCCAGGTGACATCCAGATGGGGACCAGAGTCACCAGGTCAGGGTGAGGCCCAGAGAGGATCCAGTCATCATGTCCAGGTGAGGCTCAGGTGTGGAACAGAGTCACCAGGTACCTATGATGCCCAGGTGAGGACCAGAGTCACCAGATATGGGTGATGCGCAGATAGGATCAGAGTCACCAGATCTAGGTGAGGCAAAGAAAGTGTCCACAGCAAGCAGGTCCAGGTGGGTAACAAGTCCCCAGGACTGGGTGAGGCCCAGATGAGTTCAGATTCACCAGGTCCAGGTGAGGCCCAGGTGGGTGACCAGAGTTCCCGGGTCTGGAGAGGACGAGGTAAGGACCAGATTTACCAGGTCCAAGAGGCCCACGGGGGGACCTGAGTCACCAGATATGGGTGAGGCCCAGGTGCCATCCCACTCACAAGGTACAGGTGAGGCCAAACTGCATGCCAGAGTCACCAGATCCAGGTGAGGCCTTTGGGGACCGGAGTCACCAGGTAAATGTGAGTCTACAAGAACCACAGTCACCAGGTCCTGGTGTGGTTCATGTGTGAACGAGAGTCACCATTCCAGGTGAGACCCAGGGGGGACCACAGTCACCAGGTCCATTGAGGCCTAGGTGGGGGTACCAGAGTCATGAGGAACATTTGAGGCCAAAGTGTGGAGCAAAGTTATCATGTCCAGGTGAGACCCAGGTGGGAACGGAGTAACCATGTCCCATTGATGCCAGGTGGGAAAAGAGACACAAGGTCCAGACGAGGCCTAAGTGAGGAGTATTCACCAGGTCCTGTTGAGGCCCGGTTGAGTACCAGTGTCCCCAGCTCCGGGTGAGTCCCAGAGGGGGACCAGAGTCACCACGTCACGGTGAGGCCCAGAAGGGGATGAGAATCACTAGGTCCAGGTGAGGCCCCAATGTGGAACTGAAACCAGGTTCCATGATGCCCGTATGAGGACCTGAGTCACCAGGTCCTGGTGAGGTCCCTGTTGGAACCAATCAACTCGTCCAGGTGAGGCCCAGGTGGGACCACAGTCACCAGGACCAGGTGAGGCCCACGTATATAAGAGAGTATCCAGTTGCCAATCCCCAGGTTAGGACTAGAGTCAACAGGCCCAGAGAGGCCCAAATATGGATCAGATTCATTATGGTTCCAGGTGGGTCCAGATGTATACCACGGGAACCAGGTCCAGGAGAGCCCCATATGGGACCCAGAGCCACCAGATCCAGGTGAGGTCCAGGTGGGATCACAGTCACAAGGTCCAGGTGAGGCACAGGTGGCAACAGGATTCACCATGTCCAGCTGAGGCCCAGGTGGCGACCAGTCACCAGATCCAAGTGCGGACCATCTATGGACCAGATTCCCCAGGGCCAAGTGAAGCCCAAGGAGTGACCAGAGTCACCAGGTAATGGTGAGGCCCAGAGGGGGAACCAGAGTAACCAGTTTAGTTTGAGGCCCAGAATGGGACCAGAGGTCCCTGGTCAAAGTGTGTCCCACGTGTGAAATAGAGTATCCAGGTCCCAATGATGCCTGGGTGAGGACCAGAGTCACTAGGGCCATGCAGGCCCAGATGGGGAACAGAATCACTAGGTCCTGGTGAGGCATAGAATAAGACCACAGTCACCAGTATCAGGTGAGCCCCTTGTGGGAACCAGAGCAACTCTATCCAGCTGAGTCCCAGGTCCATGTGAGGCCCACGTGAGGACCAGACATCAGGTCGTATTGAGGCTAGCTGGGGACAAGAGTCACCAGGTCTGGGTGCGGCCTAGGTGGGGCAAGATTCAGCAGTTCTGAGTCTGGTCAAACTGGGGACGAGAGACACCACGTCCAGGTGAGGCCAAACTGAGGACCAAGGTCACCAGATCCAGGTGAGGTCCATGTTGGAAAGAGAGTCACCAGGTCCAGGAGAGGTCCAGTGGGGACCAGAGTCACCAGATCCGGGTGAAGTCCAGGTTGGGATCAGAGTCAACATATCCAAATTGACCCAGGTGAAGACCAGAGTAACCAGGTACACGTGAGGCCCCGGTGGGGATCAGAAGCAACAGGTCCATGTGAGGCCGGCTTGGGGACCATGGTCAACAGGGCTAATTGAGGCCCTGGTGTGGAACACAGTATGCAGGTCCAGGTGAGTCCCCGGTGGTGACAAGGGTCACCACGTCCAGGTGAGGCCCAGGTGGGGACCAGGATCACCAGGTACAGGTGAGGCCCTTCAAAGAACCAATCAACATTTCGAGGTCAGGCGCAGGTGGCAACCAGGTCAGCAGGTCCAAGTCAGGCCAAAGTGGGGTTCACAGTCACTAGGGCACGGTGAGACCCAGAGGGGTACCAGAGTCACCTGGTCCAGGTGAGGTCCAGTTGTGGAACACAGTCACCGGGTCCCAATTTTGCCCAGTTGTGTGCCATGGTCAACAGGGCCAGGTGAGGCCCAGAGGGGACCGGAGTCCCCAAATCCAGGTGAAGCCCAGGTGGGTACCACAGTCACCAGATCCAGGGTAGTCTCAGGTGAGACGAGCATCCCAGGACCAGGTGAGGTGCACGTGGCAACCACACTCAACAGGTCCCGGTGAGGCCCTGGTGGGGACCAGAGTCACGAGGTACATGAGGAGTAGAAACACTGCAGCCACCAGGTCCACATCATGTCCACGTGGGAACGAGAATCCCGTTACACGTGAGGACCAGGTGGGGATCCGACTCACCATGTTCAGGTGAGACCCAGGTGGGAACCAGTGTCACCATGTCCAGGTGAAGACCAGAGTTAATAGGTCCGGCTGGAACAATGTTAGTGAACAGTGTAACCATATCCTGATGCTACCCAGGTGGGTACCAGACACCGGGTCCTGGTGAGGCCCAGGTGGGACCAGAGACATGAGTTCCAGGTGAGGTCCCATGGGAACCACAGTCACCAGGTCAGGTGAGGCCATGCTTAGGATCAGAGTACCAGTTACAGGTGAGGCCCAGGTGGAGCCAGAGTCACCTGGTACTGAAGAGGCCAAAGTCAGGACCAGTTACCAGGATCAGGTCAGTCCCAGTGGGAATAGAGTAACCATGTCCAGATGATGCCCAGTAGAACCAGAGTCACCAGGTCCAGATGAGGCGCAGGTGGGGAGCATATTCACTAGGTCCCGGTGAGGCCCAGTTGAGGGCCAAGGTCACCAGGTCTAGTTGAGGCCTAGAGGGGTAGAAATTACACCTGGTCTAGGTGACATCCAGATGGGGACCAGAGTCACCATGTCAGGGTGAGGCCCAGAGGGGATCCAGAGTCATCATGTCCAGGTAGGGCTAGGTGTGGAACAGAGTATCCAGGTCATAATGGACACAGGTGAGTACCAGAGTCAGCAGATCTGGGTGAGGTCCAGTTAGGATCAGAGTCAGCAGTTCCAGGTGAGGCCAAGAATGAGTCCACAGCAATCAGGTCCAGGTTGGAACAAAGTCACCAAGACTGGGTGAGGCTCAGATGGGGACCAGATTCACCAGGTCCAGGTGATTCCCAGGTGGTGACCAGAGTTACCAGTTCCAGGTGAAGACCAGATAAGGACCTGATTCACCAGGTCCAAGTGAGGCCCACGTGGGGACTTTTGTCCAGGTATGGAGAGGCCCAGGTGGAAATCCCACTCACCAGGTCAGGTGAGGCCAACGTGCAGGCCATGCAGTGGAACCATGTCCCGATGATGCCCACGTAGGTACCAGACTTACCAGGTCCAGGTGAGGCCAACCTGCAGGCCATGCAGTGGAACCATCTCCCAATGATGCCCAGGTAAGGACCAGAGTCACCAGGTCCAAATGAGGCCCAGATGGAGCATATTCACTAGGTCCAGGTGAGGCCCAGTTGAGGACCAGAGTCACCAGATCTGGTTGAGGACTAGAGGGGTACCAGAATCACCAGTTCAAGGTGACACCCAGATGGGGACCAGAGTCTCCAGGTCAGGGTGAGGCCCAGAGAGGTTCCAGAGTCATCATGTCCAGGTGAGATTCAGGTGTGGAACAGAGTCACCAGGTACCAATGATGCCCAGGTGAAGACAGAGTCACCAGGTCTGGGTGACGCGCAGATAGAATCAGAGTCACCAGTTCCAGGTGAGGCCAAGAATGAGTCCACAGCAATCAGGTCCAGGTGAGGAACAAAGTCACCAGGACTGGGTGAGGCCCAGATAGGGACCAGATTCACCAGGTCCAGGTGAGGCCCAGGTGGTGACCAGAGTCCCCGGGTCTGGGAGAGGACCAGGTAAGGACCAGATTCACCAGGTCCAAGAGGCCCACGTCGGGACCTGTGTCACCAGATATGGGTGAGGGCCAGGTGGAAAACCTACTCACCAGTGCCAGGTGAGGCATACGTGCAGGCCATGCAGAAGAACCTGTCCCGATGATGCCCAGGGAAGGTCCAGAGTTTCCGGTCTGAGGCCTAGAGGGTACCAGAATCACCTGGTCCAGGTGACATCTAGATGGGGACCAGAGTCACCAGGTCAGGGTGAGCCCGAGAGTGGTTCCAGAGTCATCATGTCCAGGTGAAGCCCAGGTGTTGACCAGAGTCCCCGGGTCTGGGAGAGGACCAGGTAAGGACCAGATTCACCATGCCCAAGTGAAGCCCAAGGGTTGACGAGAGTCACCAAGTAAGGGTGAGACCCAGAGAGGGAACAAGAGTAACCAGTTCAGTTTCAGGCCCAGAATGGGACCAGAGGTCCCTGCTCAGAGTGAGGCCCAGGCGTGGAATAGAGTATCCAGGTCCCATGATGCCTGGTGAGGACCAGAGTCACTAGGGCCATGCAGGCCCATGTGGGGAACAGAATCACTAGGTCCTGGTGAGGCATAGAATAAGACCACAGTCCGCAGTATCAGGTAGCCCCATGTGGGAACCAGAGCCACTCTATCCAGGTGAGTCCCAGGTCCATGTGAGGCCCACGTAAGAACCAGATTCATGAGGTCGAATTGAGGCATAGCTGGCGTCAAGAGTCACCAGGTCTGGGTGCGGCCTAGGTGGGGCAAGATTCAGCAGTTCTGCGTTAGGTCAAAGTGGGGCAAGATTCAAGCAGTTCTGCGTTAGTCAAAGTGGGGACGAGAGACACCAGGTTCAGTGTGGCCAAACTGATCCATCAACATAGATCCAGTTGGAAAGAGAGTCACCAGTCGAGGAGAGGTCCAGGTGGGGACCAGAGTCACCAGATCCAGGTGAAGTCCAGGTGGGGACCAGAGTCACCAGATCCAGGTGAAGCCCAGGTGGGGACCAGAGTCACTAGGTCCAGATGAGGCCCAGTTGAGGACCAGAGTTACCAGGTACACGTGAGGCCCTGGTGAGGATCAGAGGCAACAGGTCCATGTGAGGCCGGCTTGGGGACCATGATCAACAGATATACTTGAGGACCAGGTGAGGAACACAGTAACCAGTCCAGGTGAGTCCCCGTGGTGACAAGTGTCACCACGTCCAGGTGAGGCCTAGTTGGAGAGCAGGATCACCAGGTCCAGGGTCGCCCCTTGAAAGAACCAGAGTCAACAGTTCGAGGTCAGGCGCAGGTGGCAACCAGGGTCAGCAGGTCCAAGTCAGGCCACAGTGGGTTCACAGTCACTACGGCACGGTGACACCCAGAGGGGGACCAGAGTCACCTGGTCCAGGTGAGGTCCACTTGTGGAACACAGTCACCAGGTCCCAATTTTGCCCAGTTGAGGACCATGGTCTACAGGGCCAGGTAAGCCCAGATGGGGACCGGAGTCCCCAAATCCAGGTGAAGACCAGGTGGGGACCACAACACCAGATGCAGGGTAGTCTCCAGTGCAGACCAGAATCACCAGGTCCAGGGAGGTGCAGGTGGCAACCACACTCACCAGGTCCCCGTGAGGCCCTGGTGGGGGCCAGAGTGACGAGGTACATGAGAAGCTAGGAACACTGCAGCTACCAGGTCCACATGATGTCCATGTGGGAACGAGAATCACCACTTACAGTTGAGGACCAGGGGGGATCCGACTCACCATTTCCAGGTGAGACCCAGTGGGAACCAGTGTCACCATGTCCAGGTGTGGCCCAGGTAAAGACCAGAGTTAATAGGTCCAGCAGGATCACTGTTAGTGAACAGTGTAACCATATCCTGATGCTACCCTGGTGGTACCAGAAACACCAGTCCTGGTGAGGCCCAGGTGGGACCAGAGACATGAGTTCCAGGGGAGGTCCCGATGGGAACCACAGTTACCAGGTCAGGTGAGGCCATGCTTAGGATAGAGTCACCAGTTACAGGTGAGGCCCAGGTGGAGCCAGAGTCACCTGGTACAGAAGTGGCCAAAGTCAGGACCAGACTTACCAGGATCAGGGCAGTCCCAGTGGGGAATAGAGTAACCATGTCCCATGATGCCCAGGTAGAACCAGAGTCACCAGGTCCACATGAGGCTCAGGTGGGAACATATTACTAGGTCCCGTTGAGTCCCACTTGAGGACCAGTGTCACCAGGTCTAGTTGAGGCCTAGAGGGGTACCAGATTCACCTGGTCTAGGTGACATCCAGATGGGGACCAGAGTCACCATGTCAGGGTGAGGCTCAGAGGGGATCCGGAGTCATCATGTCCAGGTGAGGCTCAGGTGTGGAACAGAGTATCCAGGTCATAATGGTAAACAGGTGAGGACCAGAGTCACCAGATCTGGTGAGGCCCAGTTAGGATCAGAGTCACCAGTTCCAGGTGAGGACAAGAAGGAGTCCACAGCAATCAGGTCCAGGTGGGGAACAAAGTCACCAGGACTGGGAGAGGCCCAATGGGACCAGATTCACCAGGTCGAGTGAGGCCCAGGTGGTGACCAGAGTCCCCGGGTCTGGGAGGACCAGGTAAGGACCAGATTCAGCAGGTACAAGGCCCACGTGGGGACCTGAGTCACCAGGTATGGGTGAGGCCCAGCTGGCAAACCCCACTCCACAGGTCCATGTGAGGCCACCTGCAGGCCATGCAGAGGAACCATATCCCGATGATGCCCAGTAGGGACAGGACTTACCAGGTCCAGGTGAGGCCAACCTGCAGGCCATGCTAGTGGTGGAACCATGTCCCGATGATGCCCAGGTGGGAACCAGAGTCACCAGGTGCCAAATGAGGCCCAGATGGAGCATATTCACTAGGTCCAGGTGAGGCCCAGTGTGAAGACCAGAGTCACCAGAACTAGTTGAGGACTATCGGGGAACAGAATCACCTGGTCCAGGTGTACATCCAGATGGGACCAGCCTCACCAGGTCAGGGTGAGTCCCAGAGAGGTTCCAGAGTCATCATGTCCAGGTGAGGCTCAGGTGTGGAACAGAGTCACCAGGTACCAAGGATGCCCAGGTTAGGGTCAGAGTCACCAGGTGGGTGACGCGCAGATAGGATCAGAGTCACCTGTTCCAGGTGAGGCCAGAAAGAGTCCACAGCAATCAGGTCCACGTGTGGAACGAAGTCACCAGGACTGGGTGAGGCCCAGATGGGGACCAGATTCACCAGGTCCAGGTGAGGCCCAGGTGGAGACCAGAGTCCCCGGGTCTGGGAGAGGACCTGGTAATGACCAGATTCACCAGGTCCAAGATGCCCACGTGCGGACCTGAGTCAACAGGTATGGGTGAGGCCCAGGTGGCCACCCCACTCAGCAGGTCCCGGTAAGGCCAACCTGCAGGTCAGAGTCACCAGATCCACGTGAGGCCCTAGTGGGGACCGGAGTCACCAGGTAAATATTAGTATACAAGAACACCACAGCCACCAGGTCCAGGTGAGGTTCATGTGGGAACAAGAGTAACCAGGTCCAGGTGAGACCCAGGTGGGGACCACAGTCACCAGGTCCAGATTGAGGCCTAGGTGGGGGGACCAGAGTAATCAGTACCAGTTGAGGCCAAAGTGTGGAGCAAAGTTATCATGTCCAGGTGAGGCCCAGGTGGGAAACAGTGTACCAATTGTCCCATTGGTGCCAGGTGGGAAAAGAGTCACAGGTCCAGACGAGGCCTGAGTGAGGAGTAGATTCACCAGGTCTTGTTGAGGCCCAGTTGAGTACCAGTGTCCCCAGCTCCGGGTGACTCCAGACGGGGACCAGAGTCAACCTGTTCTGGTGATATCCAGGTGGGGACCAGACTCACCACGTCAGGGTGAGGCCCAGAGTGGGACGAGAGTCACTAGGTCCAAGTGAGGCCCCGATGTGGAGGTGAGAAACTAGGTCCCATGATGCCCATATGAGGACCTGAGTAACCAGGTCCAGGTGAGGTCCCTGTGGGAACCAGTCACCTCGTCCAGGTGAGACTCAGGTGGGACCACAGTCACCGGTCCAGGTGAGGCCCAGGTATATAACAGAGTATCCAGCTCCCAATGATGCCCAAGAAAGGACCACAGTCAACAGGTACAGGAGAGGCCAAATATTGTTCAGAGTCATTGTGTTCCAAGTGAGGCCAGGTGGAGACCACAGCAACCAGGTCCAGGAGAGCCCCATATGGGAACCAGAGCCACCAAGATCCAGGTGAGGTCCAGGTGGGACCACAGTCACAAGGTCCAGGTGAGGCACAGGCGGCAACAGGATTCACCAAGTCCAGGTGAGACCCAGGTGGCGACCAGTCACCACATCCAGGAGCGGACCAGCTAAGGACCATATTCACCAGACCCTAGTGAAGCCCATGGGGTGACCAGAGTCACCAGGTAAAGGTGAGGCCCAGAGTGGAACCAGAGTAACTAGTTAGTTTGAGGCCCAGAATGGGACCAGAAGTACCTGGTCAAAGTGAGGCCCAGGTGTGGAATAGAGTATCCAGGGTGAGGATCATGGGTCCATCACCCAATGATGCCTGGGTGAGGACAAGAGGCACTAGGGCCATGGCAGGCCCAGATGGGGAACAGAATCACTACGTCCTGGTGAGCATAGAATAAGACCACAGTCAGCAGTATCAGGTGTGCCCCTTGTGGGAACCAGAGCCACTCTATCCAGCTGAGTCCCAGGTACATGTGAGGCACACGTGAGGACCAGATTCATCAGGTCGAATTGAGGCATAGTTGGGGACAAGAGTCACCAGGTCTGGGTGCGGCCTAGGTGGGGCAAGATTCAGCAGTTCTTAGTTAGGTCAAAGTGGGGACGAGAGACACCAAGTCCAGGTGAGGTCAAACTGAGGACCAGAGTCACCAGATCCACATGAGGTCCATGTTGGAAAGGAGTCACCAGGTCCAGGAGAGATCCTGGGGTGTACCAGAGTAACCAGATCCAAGTGAAGTCCACGTGGGGACCAGAGTCACTAGATCCAGATGAGGCCCAGGTGAGGACCAGAGTTACCAGATAGCACGTGAGGCCCCGGTGGAGATCAGAGGCAACAAGTCCATGTTAGTCTTGCTTGGGGACCATGGTCAACAGGTCTACTTGAGGCCCAGGTGTGGAACACAGTAAGCAGGTCCCGGTGAGTCCCCGGTGGTGACAAGAGTCACCACGTCCAGGTGAGGGCCCAGGTGGGGGACCAGGATCACTAGGTCCAGGGGAGGCCCTTGAAAGAACCAGAGTCAACAGTTCGAGGTCAGGCGCAGGTGGCAACCAGGGTCAGCAGGTCCAAGTCAGGCCAAAGTGGGGTTCACAGTCACTGGGGCACGGTGACACCCAGAGAGGGACCAGAGTCACTTGGTCCAGGTGAGGCCACTTGTGGAACACAGTCACCGGGTCCCAATTTTGCCCAGTGAGGACAACCTCACTCACCAGGTCTAGGTGAGGCCAACCTGCTGGCCATGCCGTGATAGCATATTCCGATGATGCCCAGGTAGGGACCAGATTCACCAGGTCCAAATGAGGCCCAGATGGGGTATATTCACTAGGTCTAGGTGAGGCCCAGTTGAGGACCAGAGTCACCGGATCACCTTTAGCCCTAGAGGGGTACCAGAATCACCTGGTCCAGGTGACATCCAGATGGGGACCAGAGTCACAGGTCAGAGTGAGTCCCAGAGAGGTCCCAGATTCATCATGTCCAGGTGAGCCTCAGGTGTGGAACAGAGTAACCAGGTATCAATGATGCCCAGGTGAGGACAAGATTCACCAGGTCTGGGTGACGCGCAGATAGGATCAGAGTACCAGTTCTAGGGTGAGGCCAAGAAGGAGTCCACAGCAATCAGGTCCAGGTGGGGAACAAAGACACCAGGACTGGGTTAGTCTCAGATGGAGACCAGATTCACCAGGTCCAGGGGAGGCCCAGGTACTGACAAGAGTCCAATGGTCTAGAGAGGACCAGGAAAGGATCAGATTCACCAGGTCCAAGAGCCGCACGTGGGGACTTGAGTCACAAGGTATGGGTGAGGCCCAGGTGGCATCCCCACTCACCAGGTCCAGGTGAGGCCAAATGCAGGCCATGCAGAGGAAACCATGTCCGGATGATGCCCAGGTGAGGACCAGAGTCACCAGGTCTGGGTGACGCGCAGATAGGTTCAGAGTCACCAGTTCCAGGTGAGGCCAAGAAAGTGTCCACAGCAATCAGGTCCAGGTGGGAAACAAAGTCACCAGGACTGGGTGAGGCCCAGATGGGGACCAGATTCACCAGGTCCAGGTGAGGCCCAGGTGGGAACACAGTCATCAGGTCCCAGGTGAGGCCAAGGTAATATAAGAGAGTATCCACGTCTCAATGATGCCCAGGTGGAACCAGAGTCACCAGGTCCAGATGAGGCGCAGGAGGGGAGCATATCCACTAGGTCCCCGTGAGGCCCAGTTGAGACCACAGTCACCAGTCTAGTTGAGGCCTAGAGGGGTACCAGATTCACCTGGTCTAGGTCACATCCACATGGGGACCAGAAGTCCCATGTCAGGGTGAGGTCCAGTGGGGATCCAGTGTAATCATGTCCAGGTGAGGCTCAGGTGTGGAACAGAGTAATCCAGATCATAATGGTCAAACAGGTGAGGACCAGAGTCTCCAGATCTGGGTGAGGCCCAGTTAGGATCAGAGTCACCAGTTCCAGGTGAGGCCAAGAAGGAGGTCCACAGCAAATCAGGTCCAGGTGGGGAACAAAGTTACCAGACTGGGTGAGGCCCAGATGGGGACCAGATTCACCAGGTCCAGGTTATCCCAGGTGGTGAACAGACTTACCAGTTCCGGGTGACGACCAGGTAAGGAACCAGATTCAACAGGTCCAAATGAGGCCCACGTGGGGACCTGAGTCACCAGGTATTGGTGACGCCAGGTGCAAGGCACTCCCCAGGTCCAGGTGAGGCCAACCTGCATGACATGCAAGGAAACCATATCCCGATGATACCCAGGTAAGGACGAGAGTTAACACATCCAGGTGAGGCCAACCTGCAGGCAATGCAGTGGAACCATGTCCCGATGATGCCCAGGTAGGGACTAGAGTCACCAGGTCAGGGAAAGGCCCAGAGAGGATCCAGAGTCCATCATGTCCAGGTGAGGCTCAGGTGAGGAACAGAGTCACCAGGTACCAATGATGCCCAGGTGAGGACCAGAGTCACCAGATCTGGGTGACGCGCAGATAGGTTCAGAGTCACCAGTTCCAGGTGAGGCCAAGAAAGAGTCCACAGCAATCAGGTCCAGGTGGGGAACAAAGTCACCAGGACTGGGTGAGGCCTAGATGGGGACCAGATTCACCAGGTCCAGGTGAGGCCCAGTTGAGGACCAGTGTCCCCAGCTCCGAGTGGGTCCCAGATGGGTACCAGAGTCAACCCGGTTCCGGTGATATCCAGGTGGGGACCAGAGTCACCACGTCAGGGTGAGGCCCAGAGGGGGACGAGAATCACTATCTCCAGGTGAGGCTCTGATGTGGAACAGAAACCAGGTCCCATGTTGCCCATATGAGGACCTGAGTCAGCAGGTCCAGGTGAGGTCCCTGTGGAAACCAGTCACCTCGTCCAGGTGAGGCCCAGGTGGGACCACAGTCCACCAGGTCCAGGTGAGGCCCAGGTATATAAGAGTGTATCCAGGTCGCAATGATGCCCAGGTACGGACCAGAGTCAACAGTCCAGGTAGAGGCCAAAAATATGGATCAGAGTCATTTGTTCCAGGATGAATGCCTGATGGAGACCACAGGAATCAGGTCAGGAGAGCCCCATATGGGAACCAGAGCCACCAGATCCAGGTGAGGTCCTGGTGGGACCACAGTCACAAGGTCCAGGTGAGGCGCAGGTGGCAACAGGATTCACCAAGTCCAGGTGAGGCCCAGCTGGCGACCAGTCACCAGATCCAAGTGAGGACAAGCTAAGGACCAGATTCACCAGGCCCAAATGAAAGCCCATGGGGTGACCAGAGTCACCAGGTAAGGGTGAGTCCCAGAGGGGGAACCAGAGTAACGAAGTTTAGTTTGATGCCCAGAATGGGTCCAGAGGTCCCTAGTCAGAGTGAGGCCCAGGTGTGGAATAGTGTATCCAGGTCCCCAATGATGCCTGGGTGAGGACCAGAGTCACTTAGGGCCATGCAGGCCCAGATGGGGACAAATCACTAGGTCCTGGTGAGGCATAGAATAAGACCACAGTCAACAGTATCATTTGATCCTCTTGCTTGAACCAGAGCCACTCTATCAGCTGAGTCCCAAGTCCTTGTGAGGCTCACGTGATGCCCGGATTCATTTAGGTCGAATTGAGGCATAGCTGGGACAAGGGTCACCAGTCTGGTGGCGGGCTAGGTGGGGCAAGATTCAGCAGTTCTAGTTTAGGTCAAAGTGGGGAACGAGAGACGCCAGGTCCAGGGTGAGGCCAAACTGAGGACCAGAGTCACCAGATCCATGTAGAGGTTCATGTTGGAAAAGAGAGTCACCAGGTCCAGAGAGGTCCAGGTGGGGACCAGAGTCACCAGATCCAGGTGAAGTCCAGGTGGGGACCAGAGTCACCAGATCCAGGTGAAGCCCAGGTGGGGACCAGAGTCACTAGGTCCCCGATGAGGCCCAGGTGAGGACCAGAGTTACCAGGTACACGTGAGGCCCCGGTGGGGATCAGAGGCAACAGGTCCATGTGAGGCCGGCTTGGGGACCATGGTCAACAGGTCTACTTGAGGCCCTGGTGTGTAACACAGTAAGCAGGTCCAGGTGAGTCCCGGTGGTGAAAAGATGTCACCACGTCCAGGTGAGGTCCCAGGTGGGGACCAGATCACCAGGTACAGTTGAGGCCCTTGAAAGAACTTAGAGTCTCTGGCACTAAAACAGACACATAGATCAGTGAAACAGAATAAGAATCCAGTAGTGGACCCTGACTTTATGGGCAACTAATAGTGATAAAGGAGGAAAGGCCGATCCATTGGAGAAAGACAGTCTCTTCAATAAATGTTGCTTGGGAAATTGGAATCCACATGCAGAAGAATGAAACTAGACCACTCTCTTTCACCATACACAAAGATAAACTCAAAATGGATGAAAGATCTAAAATGTGAGACAAGATTCATCAAAATCCTAGAGAAGAACACAAGCAACACTCTTTTGAACTCGGCTATAGTACTTCTTGCAAGATACATCCACGAGGCAAAAGAAACAAAAGCAAAATGAACTATTGGGACTTCATCAAGATAAGAAGCTTTTGCACAGCAAAGGATACAGTCAACAAAACTCAAAGACAACCTACAGAATGGGAGAAGATATTTGCAAATGACATATCAGATAAAGGACTAGTTTCCAAGATCTATAAAGAACTTATCAAACTCAACACCAAAGAAACAACAATCCAATTATGAAATGGGCAAAAGACATGAACAGAAATCTCACAGAGGAAGACATAGACATGGGCCAACATGCACATGAGAAAATGCTCTGCATCACTTGCCATCAGGGAAATACAAATCAAAACCACAATGAGATACCACCTCACACCAGTGAGAATGGGGAAAAATTAACAAGACAGGAAACACCAATGTTGGAGAGGATAGCGGAGAAAAGGGAATCCTCATACACTGTTGGTGGGAATGGTGAACTGGTGCAGCCACTCTCGAAAAACTGTGTGGAGGTTCCTCAAACAGTTAAAAATAATACCTGCCCTACGACCCAGCAATTGCACTGTTGGGGATTTTCCCCAAAGAGACAAATGCAATGAAACGCCGGGACACCTGCACCCCGATGTTTATAGCAGCAATGGCCACGATAGCCAAACTGTGGAAGGAGCCTCGGTGTCCAACGAAAGATGAATGGATAATGAAGATGTGGTTTATAAATACAATGGAATATTACTCAGCTATCAGAAATGACAAATACCCACCATTTGCTTCAACGTGGATGGAACTGGAGGGTACTTATGCTGAGTGAAGTAAGCCAGTCGGAGAAAGACAAACATTATATGTTCTCATTCATTTGGTGAATATAAATAATAGTGAAAGGGAATATAAGGGAAGGGGGAAGAAATGTGTGGGAAATAACAGAAAGGGAGACAGAACGTAAAGACTGCTAACTCTGGGAAACGAACTAGGGGTGGTAGAAGGGGAGGAGGGCGGGGGGTGGGAGTGAATGGGTGACGGGCACTGGGGGTTATTCTGTATGTTAGTAAATAGAACACCAATAATAAAAAATAAATTAAAAAAAAAAGAAAAAAGAAAGAACCAGAGTCAACAGGTCGAAGTCAAGCACAGGTGGCAACCAGGGTCAGCAGGACCAAGTCAGGCCAAAGTGGGGTTCGCAGTCATTAGGGCACGGTGAGACCCAGAGGGGGACCAGAGTCACATGGTCCAGGTGAGGTCCATTTGTGGAACACAGTCACCGGGCCCCAATTGTGCCCAGTTGAGGACCATGGTCAACAGGGCCAGGTGAGGCCCAGATGGGGACCGGAAGTCCCCAAATCCAGGTGAAGACCAGGTGGGGACCACAGTCACCAGATCCAGGGTAGTCTCAGGTGCAGACCAGAATCACCAAGTCCAGGCGAGGTGCAGGTGGCAACCACACTCACCAGGTACCGTTGAGGCCCTGGTGGGGACCAGAGTCACGTGGTACATGAGAAGCTAGAAACACTGCAGCCAGCAGGTCCACATGATGTCCATGTGGGAACAAGAATCACCAATTACAGGTGAGGACCAGGTGGGGATCCGACTCAGCATGTCCAGGTGAGACCCAAGTGGGAACCAGTGTCACCATGTCCAGGTGTGGCCCAGGTGAAGACCAGAGTTAATAGGTCAGGCATGGTCACTGTTAGTGAACAGTGTAACCATATCCTGATGCTACCCTGGTGGGTACCAGAGACACCAGGTCCTGGTGAGGCCCAGTTGGGAACAGAGACTTGAGGTCCAGGTGAGGTCCCGATGGGAACCACAGTCACCAGGTCTGGTGAGGCCACGCTTTGGATCAGAATCACCAGTTACAGGTGAGGCCCAGGTGGAGCCAGGGTCACCTGGTCAGAAGAGGCCAAAGTCAGGACCAGAGTTACCAGGATCAGTTCAGTCCCAGGGGTGAATAGAGTAACCATGTACCGATGCTGCACAGGTAGAACCAGAGTCACCAGGTCCAGATGAGGAGCAGGTGGGAGCATATTCACTAGGTCTCGGTGAGGCCCAGATGAGGACCTGAATACCCAGGTCTAGTTTAGGCCTAGAGGGGTACCAGATTCACCTGGTTTAGGTGACATCAGATGGGGACCAGAGCCACCATGTCAGGGTGAGGCCCGGAGGGGATCCAGAGTCATCATGTCCAGGTGAGGCTCAGGTGTAGAACAGAGATCCAGGTCATAATGGTCCACAGGTGAGGTCCAGAGTCACCAGATCTGTGTGAGGCCCAGTTAGGATCAGAGTCACCAGTTCCAGGTGAGGCCAAGAAGGAGTCCACAGAAATCAGGTCGAGGTGGGGAACAAAGTCACGAGGACTGGGTGAGGCCCAGATGGGGACCAGATTCACCAGGTGCAGGTGATTCCCAGGTGGTGACCAGAGTTACCAGTTCCGGGTGATTACAAAGTAAGGACCAGATTCACCAGGTCCAAGTGAGGCCCACGTGGGGCCTTTGTCACCAGGTATGAGTGAGGCCCAGGTGGCAACCCCACTCACCAGGTCCAGGTGAGGCCAACCTGCAGGCCATGTAGAGGAAATATATCCCGATGATGCCCAGGTAGGGACTAGAGTTACCAGGTCCAGGTGAGGCCAACCTGCAGGCCATGCAGTGGAACCATGTCCCGATGATGCCCAGTTAGGGACCAGAGTCACCAGGTCCAAATGAGGCCCAGATGGAACATATTCACTAGGTCTAGTGAGGCCCAGTTGGGGACCACTGTCACTAGATCAGGTTGAGGACTAGAGGGGTACCACAATCACCTGGTCCAGGTGACATCCAAATGGGGATCAGAGGCACCAGGTCAGGGTGAGGCCCAGAGTGGTTCCAGAGTCATCATGTCCAGGTTAGGCTCAGGCGTGGAACAGAGTCACCAAGTACCAATGATGCCCAGGTGAGGACCAGAGTCACCAGGTATGGGTGACACGCAGATAGGATCAGAGTCACCAGTTCCAGGTGAGGCTAAGAAAGTGTCCACAGCAATAAGATCCAGGTGGGGACAAATTCACCAGGACTGGGTGAGGCCCAGATGGGGACCAGATTCACCAGGTCCAGGTGAGGCCCAGGTGGTGACCAGAGTACTGCCGGGTCTGGGAGAGGACCAGGTAAGGACCAGATTCACCAGGTCCAAGAGGCCCAGGTGGGGACCTGAGTCACAAGGAATGGGTGAGGCCCATGTGGCAACCCCACTCAACAGGTCCAGGTGAGGCCAAGCTGCAGGCCAGATTCACCAG
The DNA here is from genome assembly GCF_011100685.1 of Canis lupus familiaris. Taxonomy (NCBI): domain Eukaryota; kingdom Metazoa; phylum Chordata; class Mammalia; order Carnivora; family Canidae; genus Canis; species Canis lupus. The sequence goes on from NW_023330153.1 coordinate 17,889, forward strand.
ATCCAGGTGAGGCCCTAGTGGGGATCGAAGTCACCAGGTAAATGTGAGTCTACAGGAACACCACAGTCACCAGATCCAGGTGGGGTTCATGTGGGAACGAGAGTCACCAGGTCAAGGTGAGACCCAGGTGGGGACAACGGTCACCAGGTCCAGATTGAGGCCTGGGTGGGGGGACCAGAGTCATCATGACCAGTTGAAGCTAAAGTGTGGGGCAAAGTTATCATGTCGAGGTGAAGCCCAGGTGGGGAAGAGCGTAACCAAGTCCCATTGATGCCAGGTGGAAAAGAGTCACAAGGTCCAGACGAGGCCTAAGTGAGGAGTAGATTCACCAGCTCCTGTTGAGACCCAGTTGAGTGCCAGTGTCCCCAGCTCCGGGTGAGTCCCAGAGGGGGACCAGAGTTACCCGGTTTCTGGTGATATCCAGGTGGGGTCCAGAGTCACCACGTCAGAGTGAGGCCAGAGTAGGACGAGAATCACTAGGTCCAGAGGAGGCCCCGATGTGGAACTGAGAAACCAGGTCCCATAATGCCCATATGAGGACCTGAGTCACCAGGTCCAGGTGAGGTCGCTGTGGGAACCAGTCACCTCATCCAAGTGAGGCCCAGGTGGGACCACCGTCACCAGGTCCAGGTGAGGCCAGGTATATAAGTGTGTACCCAGGTCCCAATGATGCCCAGGTAAGTACCAGAGTCAACAGGTCCAGGAGAGGCCCAAATATGGAACAGAGTCATTGTGTTCCAGGTGAGGCCAGATGGAGACCTCAGGAACCAGGTCCAGGAGAGCCCCATATGGGAACCAGAGCCACCAGATCCAGGTGAGGTCCAGGTGGACCACAGTCACAAGGTCCTGGTGACGCGCAGGTGGCAACAGGATTCACCAAGTCAGGAAAGGCCCAGGTGGCGACCAGTCACCAGATCCAGGTTCGGACCATCTAAGGACCAGATTCACAGGACCAAGTGAAGCCCAAGGGTAGACCAGAGTCACCAGGTAAGGGTGAGGCCCAGAGGGGGAACCAGAGTAACCAGTTTAGTTTGAGGGCCCCGAATTGGACCAGAGGTCCCTGGTCAAAGTGAGGCCCAGGTTTGGAATAGAGTATCCAGGTCCCAATGATGGCTGAGTGAGGACCAGAGTCACTAGGCCCATGCAGGCCCAGATGGGGAACAGAATCACTAGGTCCTGATGAGTCCATAGAATAAGACCACAGTAGCACAGTATCAGGTGAGCCCCTTGTGGAAACCAGAGCCACTCTATCCAGCTGAGTCCCAGGTCCATGGGAGGCGCACGTTAGTAACATATTCATCAGGTCGAAATGAGGCATAGCTGGGGACAAGAGTCACCAGGTCTGGGTGCGGCCTAGGTGGGGCAAGATTCAGCAGTTGTGAGTTAGGTCAAAGTGGGGACGAGAGACGCCAGGTCCAGGTGAGGCCAAACTGAGGACCAGAGTCACCATATCCAGTTGAGGTCCATGTTGGAAAGAGAGTCACCAGGTCCAGGAGAGGTCCCGGTGGGGACTAGAGTCACCAGATCCAGGTGAAGCCCAGGTGGGGATCAGAGTCACTAGGTCCAGATGAGGCCCAGGTGAGGACCAGAGTTATCAGGTACACGTGAAGCCCTGGTGGGGATCAGAGGCCGCAGGTTCATGTGAGGCCGGCTTGGGGACCCATGGTTAACAGATCTACTTGAGGCCCAGGTGTGGAACACAGTAAGCAGGTCCAGGTGAGTCCCCAGTGGTGACAAGAGTGACCACGTCCAGGTGAGGGCCAGGTGGGGACCAGGATCATCAGGTCCCGGGGAGGCCCTTGAAAGAACCAGAGTCAACAGTTCGAGGGTCAGGCGCAGGTGGCAACCAGGATCAGCAGGTCCAAGTGAGGCCAAACAGGGGTTCACAGTCACTAGGGCACGGTGAGACCCAGAGGGGGACCAGAGTCACATGGTCCAGTGAGGCCCAGTTGAGGACCAGTTTCACCATATCTGGTTCGGCTTAGAAGGGTAGCGGAATCACCTGATCGAGGTGATATCCAGATGGGGACCAGAGTCACCAGGTCAGGGTGAGGCCCAGAGTGGTTCCAGAGTCATCGGGTCCAGGGTGAGGCTCAGATGTGGAACAGAATCACCAGGTACCAATGATGCCCCAGGTGAGGACCAGAGTCACCTAGTTCTTGGTGACTCGCAGATAGGATCAGAGTCACAAGTTCCAGGTGACGCCAAGAAGGCGGTCACAGCAATCAGGTCCAGGTGGTGAAGAAAGTCACCAGGACTTGGTAAGGCCCAGATTTGGACCAGATTCACCAGGTCCAGGTATTCCCAGGTGGTGACCAGAGTCCTCGGGTCTGGAAGAGGATTAGCTAAGGACCAGATTCAACAGGTACAAATGAGGCCCACGTGGGGACCTGAGCACCAGCTATGTGTGAGGCCCTGGTGGCAACCCCCACTCCCCAGGTCCAGGTGAGGCCAACCTGCAGGCCAGAGTCACCAGAATGCAGGTGAGGTCCAGGTGGGGACCAGAGTCACCAGATCCAGGTGAAGCCCAGGTGGGGACCAGAGTCACTAGGTCCAGATGAGCCTCAGGTGAGAACCAGAGATACCAGGTACACCTGAGGCCCCGGTGGGGTTCAGAGGCAACAGGTCCATGTGAGGCCGACTTGGGGGACCATGGTCAACAGGTCTACTTGAGGCCCAGGTGTGGAACACAGTAAGCAGGTAGCAGGTGAGTCCCCGGTGGTGACAAGAGGAAACACATCCAGGTAGGCCCAGGTGGGGACCAGGATCACCAGGTCCAGGGGAGGCCATTGAAAGAACCAGAGTCAACAGCTCGAGGTCAGGCGCAGGTGGCAACCAGGGTAAGCAGGTCAAAGTCAGCCAAAGTGAGGTTCACAGTCACTAGGGCACGGTGAGACACCAGAGGGGGACCAGAGTCACCTGGTCCAGGTGAGGTCCAAGTTGTGGAACACAGTCACCGGGTCCCAATATTGCCCAGTTGAGGACCATGGTGAACAGGACCAGGTGAGGCCCAGATGGGGACCGGAGTCCCCAAATCCAGGTGAAGACCAGGTGGGGACCAGAGTCACCAGATCCAGGGTAGTCTCAGGTGCAGACCAGAATCACAAGGTCCAGGTGAGGTGCAGGTGGCAACCACACTCACCAGGTCCCTGTGAGGCCCTGGTGGGGACCAGAGTCACGAGGTACATGAGAATCTAGAAACACTGCAGCCACCAGGTCCACATGATGTCCATGTGGGAACGAGAATCAGAAGTTACAGGTGAGGACCAGGTGCGGATCCGACTCACCATTTCCAGGTGAGTCCCAGATGGGAACCAGTGTCACCATGTCCAGGTGTGGCCCATGTGAAGACCAGAGATAATGGGTCCGGCTGGGTTCACTGTTAGTGAACAGGGTCACCATATCCTGATGCTACCCAGGTGGGTACCAGAGACACCAGGTCCTGGTCAGGCCCAGGTGGGAGCAGAGACCTGAGATCCAGGTGCAGGTCCCGATGGGATCCACAGTCACCAGGTCAGGTGAGGCCATGCTTAGGATCACAGTCACCAGTTACAGGTGAGGCCCATGTGGAGCCAGAATCACCTGGTACAGAAAATGCCAAAGTCAGGACCTGAGGTACCAGGATCAGGTCATTCCCAGTGGGGAATAGAGTAACCATGTCCCGATGATGCCCAGGTAGAACCAGAGTCATCAGGTCCAGATGAGTCGCAGGGGGGGATCATATTCACTAGGTCCCGGTGAGGCCCAGTTGAGGACCAGAGTCACCAGGTCTAGTTGAGGCCTAGAGGGGTACCAGATTCACCATGGTCTAGGTGACATCCAGATGGGGACCAGAGTCACCATGTCAGGGTGAGACCCAGAGAGGATCCAGAGTCCTCATGTCCAGATGAGGCTCAGGTGTGGAACAGAGTATCCAGATCATAATGGTCCACAGGTGAGGACCAGAATCACCAGATCTGGGTGGGGCCCAGTTAGGATCAGAGTCACCAGTTCCAGGTGAGGCAAGAAGGAGTCCACAGCAATCAGGTCCAGGTGGGGAACAAAGTCACCCAGGACTGAGTGAGGACAAGATGGGGACCAGATTCACCAGGTCCAGGTGAATCCCAGGCGGTGACCAGAGTTACCAGTTCCGGGTGAGGACCAGGCAAGGACTAGATTCACCAGGTCCAAGTGAGGCCCACGTGGGGACTTGTGTCACCAGGCATGGGTGAGGCCCAGGTGGCAAGCCCACTGACCAGGTCCAGGTGAGGCCAACCTGCAGGCCATTCAGAGGAACCATGTCCCGATGATGACCAGGTAGGGACCAGACTTACCAGGTCCAAGTGAGGCCAACCTGCAGGCCATGAAGTGGAACCATGTCCCGATGATGCCCAGGTAGGGACCAGAGTCACCAGGTCCAAATGAGGCCCAGATGGTGCATATTCACTAGTCCAGGTGAGGCCCAGTGGAGGACCAGAGTCAGCAGATTTGGTTGAGGCCTAGAGGGGATACCAGAATTCACCTGGTCCAGGTGACATCCAGATGGGGACCAGAGTCAACAGGTCAGGGTGAGGCCCAGAGAGTTCCAGAGTCATCATGTCCAGGTGAGGCTAGGTGTGCAACAGAGTCAGCAGGTACCAATGATGCCCAGGGGAGGACCAGAGTCACCAGGTCTGGGTGGATGCGCAGATAGGATCAGAGTCACCAGTTCTAGGTGAGGCCAAGAAGGAGTCCACAGCAATCAGGTCCAGGTGGGGAACAAAGTCACCAGGACTGGGTGAGTCTCAGATGGGGACCAGATTCACCAGGTCCAGGGGAGGCCCAGGTAGTAACCAGAGTCCCCTGGTCTAGGAGATGACCAGGAAAGTACAGATTCACCAGGTACAAGAGCCCCACGTGGGGACCTGAGTCACAAGGTATGGGTGAGGCCCAGTTGGCAACCCCACTCACCAGGTCCAGGTGAGGCCAACCTGCAGGCCATGCAGAGGAACCATGTCCGGATGATGCCCAGGTAGGGACCAGAGTTACCAGGTCCAGGTGAGTGCAACCTACAGGCCATGCAGTGGAACCATGACCCGATGATGCCCAGGTAGGGACCAGAGTTACCAGGTCCAAATGAGGCCCAGATGGAGCATATTCACTAGGTCCAGGTGAGGCCCAGTTGAGGACCAGAGTCACCAGATCTGGTTGAGTCCTAGAGGATTACCAGTATCACCTGGTCCAGGTGACATCCAGATGGGGACCAGAGTCACCAGGTCAGGGTGAGGCCCAGAGAGGTTCCAGAGTCATCATGTCCAGGTGAGGCTCAGGTGTGGAACAGAGTCACCAGGTACCAATAACTCCCAGGTGAGGACCAGAGTCACCAGATCTGGGAGACGCGCATATAGGATCAGAGTCACCAGTTCCAGGTGAGGCCAAGAAAGGGTCCACAGCAATCAGGTCCAGGTGGGGAACAAAGTCACCAGGACTGGGTGAGGCCCAGATGGGGACCAGATTCACCAGGTCCAGGTGAGGCCCAGGTGGGACCACGGTCATCAGGTCCAGGTGAGGTCCAGGTATATAAGAGATATCCAGGTCCCAATGATGCCCAGGTAGAACCAGAGTCACCAGGTCCAGATGAGGCGCAGGAGGGGAGCATATCCACTAGGTTCCGGTGAGGCCCAGTTGAGGATACAGTCACCAGGTCTAGTTGAGGCCTAGAGGTACCAGATTCACCTGGTCTAGGTGACATCCACATGGGGACCAGAGTCACCATGTCAGGGTGAGGTCCAGAGGGGATCCAGCGTAATCATGTCCAGGTGAGTCTCAGGGCGGAACAGAGTATCCAGATCATAATGGTCCACAGGTGAGGACCAGAGTCACCAGATCTGGGTGAGGCCCAGTTTTGGATCAGAGTCACCAGTTCCAGGTGAGGCCAAGAGAGTCCACAGCAAACAGGTCCAGGTGGGGAACAAAGTCACCAGGACTGGGTGAGGCCCAGCTGGCGACCAGATCCAGGTGCGGACCAGCTAATGACCAGATTCACCACG